>NC_082729.1:6855151-7067651 GCF_030144855.1 Hypanus sabinus | reverse complement strand
CAAAACAATAAACCCCCAATGCGCCAAGCTGAAGAACAAATCGAGGCAAAAAAACGAGCAAAAAGCACAGAATATAAAAATTCAAACCACAGAGTCATTGAAACAGTCTAGGAATGTCCAGTTCAGATCAGGCGTTGGGATCCGAGGTGAGAGCCGATTTCGCTCGCTCTCCCTCGATGGTCACTCCCTTCTCCATGGCGCTGAGGCTATGAAGGCTGCCCGGCTGCTGTGCTCTGTGCTGGCAGATATGATGAACTGATGAGTGAGGCTTTGGGCCTACTCTGGGCTGCTCCGGGGTTCAGATCCGAGGACTCAATTTCGCCTAGAATGTTGTTTTTTTCTCTCTGAGTGTTGGTCTTTAATTTTAATTTTTTTTCTTTAGCTGGGGTTTTCTCGGGTTTCTTGCTTTGTGGCGACTTGTAAGCAAGCAAATCTCAAGATTATATAATTTATATATTCTTTGATAACATACGTACTTTGAACCTTCAGTTAAATTCAGCGCTATGTCGTTAGTTGACAGTAGGCTGCAGAGCCAGTCCACCCTGATCCAAATTGCACAAAATAGAAATTGAGAAAAGGGATAACCAGAAACCAGGACAGAACATAAACTCTAGATCCACCCAACATGAGAAAGGCAGGAACTATTGGAGAGATTCCATCAGTAAAAGGAAAAAAAAACATGTGTGGAGAGAAAAGGGGAACGCAGAAATAATGCTAAAGTCCAAGATTCATGTTTATCTAAGCAGTCATATAAACTTTCGCTGGATTCAAATCTGTCTCAAGTGACCTTTAACCAATTGCTCCCCCAGCAGAATGAAGTTGCTTTGACACAGCATTAAAATGCATACAGTCAGCCCTGTCTTTGCTGGTTGAATTTCCTCGATTGTGCAAATAGATGTCAACAAGAGAAAAAACAAAGTCCTTTGCGATGAATGGGTTGGGGAGTAAGTATGAGATTAACAGAGAACCTTGCTCAAAAAATTTGCTTAGGGAAATCCATATAAATATAGAACCCAAAACAAATAAGAACGGACCGTGTGATCTGATTTTATCTTGTGGTTGAATTGACCCAAAACCTTATGAGCTACAACGGTTCGTTTGAATTTTGATTAGGGTCATGAGTGGGCCATAAATCTCTCTTCCTGGTTCCACGTTTTCTAAATGTAGGCCAGCAAAACCAAGCAGACGGGCGCCACGATAGCATGAAGGATAGCACAACGCCGTTACTGCTAGGAGCGTCGGAGGTCAGAGTTCAGTCCTGGTGTCCCCCGTCAGGAGTTTGCACGTCCTCCCCGTGGAATGTGTGGGCTTCCTCTGGGTGCTCCAGTTTCCTCCCACAGTTCAAAGTTCAAACTTCGAAGTTCATTTATCGTTGAAGTATGTACTCTTCACATTATACAACCTTGAGATTTGTCTCCTTGAGAGGCATACAGGTTAGTAGGTTAATTGGTCATTATATGTAGCCCCATGATTAGTTTAGGGTTATATCGAGAGTTGCTGGGGGCATGGTCCGACTGGCCAGTAGGGCCTGTTTCGCACTGTGTCTCTAAATAAGTACACTTAACAAGAGGACACCTGATTGTTGAGGGGTGCAGATATTGCTGCAAGCTTTACTTTTCCTGCCTGTTCTTAATTATACTTGAGAAGATAATGAGTTTTGTTGTGGGGACACTATTGTCCTGTAGGCTCTGTGCTCACCCACTCCTGTTTGATTCACCCAATTCACTTGGAGCAAACTTGGAGTTAGCGAAGTTCTCATCACCACCTGTCCACAAGGCCTTAAGGCTCAGGAGCAGAATTAGGCCATTCTGTCCATCATCGCCGACTTACTTTCCCTCTCAAGTGCCTGCCTTCTCCTTTGACACCCTCACTCATCAGACAGAGAGGTTGGCATCTTGGTGTCATGACAATGAACTTTTCCTCAGTGTCAACCAAACGAAAGAGCTTGGCATTGACTACAGAAAGGACGGGCAGCGCACAGGCTCTTGTTGACGTCAACTGTGCTGAGATTGAGAAGGCTGGGAGCTTCAAGGCTCTTGGAGTGAACATCACTAGAAGGCCAATTCAGCCACATTATATACCACAGCTCACTATCATCTTTACTTCCTTAAGAGACTAAGGAAGTTGGCCTGCCCCGTCAATCCTCACCAATTCTTATCGATGTATCATAAAGCATCTTACCTGGATGTGCTGTGGCTTGATATAGCAACTGCACTGCCCGTGGCCACAAGCAACTACAGAGAGCTGCGGACACAGCTCGGCATATCACGGAATCCATCCTCCCTCCCTTGATACTTCTTGCTGCCTCAGTTCAGCAGCCAACATAATCAAAGACTCCACCTACCCTGGCCAGTCTCCCTTTTGCCCCTCACCCCCATCAGGGAGAAGATACAAAAGCCTGAAAGCCCGTCCCTTCAGACCCAAGAACAGATTAAATCCCACTGTTATTAGACTATTGAATGGTTCTTCAAGTTCTAAGTTCTAAGTTATGTTATGATCCACTACCTTGAGATTCATTTTCTTGCAGGCGTTACAGGAAGAAAAGGAGTCGAACAGAATTTTATTAAAAATGGTACAAAAAATGGAAGACTCACAACCTAAGTGCAAAAGAAGACACAGTAAAGTTCGAAGTAAATTTATTATTAAACTATATATATATATATATGTCACCAAATATGACCCTGAGACTCATTTCCCTGTGGGCATTCTCAAAAATGCAAATCTGTAATAACCATTTTAGGATCAATGAAAAACTGTATCAACTTGGGCGCTCAACCAGTAAGCAAACAACAACAGACTATGCAAATGCGAAAAGAAAGATATGGTAACAGTAAATAAATAAGCAATAAATATCGAGAACGTGAGGCGAAGAGTCCTTGAAAGTGAGTCCATGCATTGTGGGGACATTTCAATGATGGGGCAAGTGAATTTGAGAAAAGTTTGGTTCAAGAGCTTGATGGGTGAGGGGTAATACCTGTTCCTGAACCTGGCGGTGTGAGTTATGAAACTCCTGTACCTTCCCCCCCGATGGCGGCAGTGAGAAGAGAGAATGCCCTGGGTGGTGGGGGTCTCTGACGATGAACGCGGGTTTCCTGTGAAAGCACTTCGTGTGGATGTTCTCAATGGTGGGGAGGCTTTACATGTGATGGACTGGGCTGTATCCATTACTTTTTATATGATTTTCCATTCAAGAGCATTGCTGTTTCCATATCTGGCTGTGACATAGCCAGTCAATATACTCTCCATTACACATCTATAGAACTCAGTCAGACCCATCCCATTGAAAGGTCCATGCCTGAAACATTGACTGTTTACTCCCATTCACAGATGCTGCCCGACCTGCTGAGCTCTTCCAGCACATTGTGCGTAATGCTCTAGACTTCCAGCATCAGCAGTACCTCTTGTTTAGGCCCAAAGTTTTAGATGCCATGCCATATCCAATTAAGAGTGGAAGGTGCATGGAAGCATCATCAATTGCATTTTCCTCCAGGACAAACAATTCTGACTTGCAAATGTATCTTCATTCCTCTGTTGTTGCTGTGACTAAATCCAGGAATTCTGTGCCAACAGCATTCACCAGAATGACTCCAAGACCAAATACGGATGTGCAATAAATGCCTGCTTTGGTAACAATAATGACTTTCCGAAAAATAAATAAAGGTGATTTCATCTCGTTATAGAGCCTTCATCTAGTCCGGGGGTTCCCAACCTTTTTTATGCCATGGACCAATACCACTGAGCAAAGGGTCTGTGGACCCCGGACTGGAACCCCTGATCTAGCTATAGAGCCTAGACTAGAAATCTTCTTCTAAAAAATGTGGGCTAAGGCTTAGAAGTTTGTGAATTTTTGAAATTCTGTGTTCTGGAGGGCTGTGTCTGCTCAGTTGCTGAGGAGTATTTAGCAAAGTCATCAGCACTCACAAAGAAAATAGACATTAGCCATAGATTATACAAGAAAGAACACAACCGGAACAGTATAAAATAACACACACAAGATGCTGGAGGAACCTAACAGGTCAGGCAGCCTCTGTGAGAATGAATAAACAGTCGATGTTTCTAGCTGAGACCCTCCATCAGCTCTGGGAGGGAAGGGGGAGGACGCCGGAACAAAAAGGTGGGGGGAGGGGAACGAGAACATGGTGGGTGGGATAGGTCAAGGGATGGAGAGGAAGGAATCTGATTGGAGAGGAGAGTGGACAATAGGAGAAAGGGAAGGAGGAGGGGGCCCAGGGGGAAGTGATAGCAGGTGAGAAGAGGGTAACAGAGGAAGAGGGAGCGGGGAGTTTCTTTTTACCGGAAGGAGAAATCAATGCTCATGCCATCAGGTTGGAAGCTACCCAGACGTAATGTAAGGTGTTGCTCTTCTGACCTGAGAGAGCCCTCATCTTGGCCCTGGACCTACGTGTCAGAGCGGGAATAGCAATGAGAATTAAAATGTTTGGGCACCAGAAAGTGGCGGATGGTGCGGAAATTCCTGACGACGGGTCTCATCAACATAGGGGAGGCCACATTGGGGGCACCAGACGATTCGAACAGATTCGGAAGTGAAGTATTGCCACACCTGGTAGGACTGCTTGGGAGCCCTGAATGGAGGTGAGGGAGGAGGTGAACGGGCAGGGGCAGTACTTGGGCCATGCCAGGAGGGAGATAAGTGGGGAGGGATGATTGGACAAAGGAATTGCGGAGGGAGCAATCCCTGTGGAAAGGCTGTGGCGGCATGGAGGTATAAATCCATTTTAGTGCAAAGTGATCATCGTATTGTTGACATACTGAGGCAGTGATGGTTCAAGAACTGAAAGGTTGAATGGAAATGCCATTTTTTAACCTGGTGGTGTGGGACTCTGGGTTCTCTACCCACCTTCCTGATGGAGATGCGAGAAGATGGCATGGCCTGGATGATGGGGACCTTTGACAATAGATGCTGCTTTCTTGAGAATGCACCTCCTGTAGATACTACCGACGGTGGGAAGGGATGTACCCGTGATGTTTTGGGCAGAACCCACTACTCTCTGCAGCTTCCTACATTTCATAAGACCATTTACATAGGCACATGAACGTGAGGAAGATGGAGGGATATGGACATTGTGTAGGTAGGAGGGATTAGTGTCTGGGTGGTTTTGATAGGCTTTTTGGCTGGTTTTGCACAACATTGTGGGCCGAAGGGCCTGTCCTGTGCTGTACTTTTCCATGTTCTATTTTCTGGATTGGGGAGCAGGCCTTATGAGGATAGGTTGAGTGAACTCGGCCTTTTCTCCTTGGAGTGATGGAGGATGAGAGGTGACCTGATAGAGGTGTATAAGATGATGAGAGGTGTTGATCGTGTGGACAGTCAGAGGCTTTTTCCCAGGGCTGAAATGGTTGCCACAAGAGGACACAGATTCAAGGTGCTGGGGAGTAGGTACAGAGGAGATGTCAGGGGTAAGTTTTTTACGCAGAGAGTGGTGAGTGCGTGGAATGGGCTGCCGGCAACGGTGGTGGAGGCGGATACGACAGGGTCTTTTAAGAGACTTTTAGATAGGTACATGGAGATTAGAAAAATAGAGGGCTATAGGTAAGCCTAGTAATTTCTAAGGTAGGGACATGTTCGGCACAACCTTGTGGGCCGAAGGGCCTGTATTGTGCTGTAGGTTTTCTATGTTTCTATGACATGGGAGCACAATTAGACCATTCAAGCACCTTTGAATTACAGTACCAGACCATGATGCAACTGGACAGGGTACATCCAACAGTAAATCTGTAGAATTCTGTTCACATGCTTGGTAGCAAGTTGAACCTCCTTAATATCTTAAGAAAGTAACGACGCTGGTGTGATATAATTCCAAGTTGGATTTGTTTCACTTGCAGGAAAAATGCAAATGACGGCGCTCCCATGTAGCTCGTCCCTTTCTCTTCCGGGCACAAGACAGTGGAATCCAAGGAAATGGTCAGTGATGATGACAAGGGAGCTAAGAGTTTTTGCCTTACCCTATTAGAGAAGGATTCCTTTCTTCCAATCAAATTCTTCATTGCCCTGAGGCACAACCTGTGGACTTTTAACACAGAGAACGCAGACCGCAACTTCCACGAGATCAGATTTCCACATCTGGCATTGCTGGGGGTTTGGGGAAACATCTCAGATTACCACTGAAATACACACTTTGTAAATTCAAGGTGTCTTTCAGGAGCAGAAGCGTTTTACAAGTTAAGTTGCTCCCGAGGCAACGTTGGAGTCCCCTGTGGTCTGTGCCTTTGTTAGTCAAACCTGAAATATGGTTTTGATAAGAAAATACAAGCGAGGTTGGTCTGGCAAACAGTGTTCACGTATTATCTAGAGACTGCTGTTTAAACCCCAGAGCTCAACACTATTTCATTTCCTGATATTGCACTTAATTTAACAAAGCTTGCAAATTTTTAAAAGCACATTATAGACATCAAGAGATTGCCAGGAAATCTCTGGCTATGCAGCACAATAATTTCTGTTTGCATTTCCCCCCCCCCCCCCGATTTTTTTTACCTAAAATTGAAAGGCTTGTTTGCCATCTGGTTCCCACTCAGCCATGGCGTAGAAGACAGAAATCCATAGCTTACTGCCCTCAGAGAGAAGAATTTTCCACACACATTCTTTTTGTCACCAAGCCCCTTTGTTCATTGTGAAAACACCTCAACAAGTACCTTATCAATCCACCTTAGTGTCTTGCATATTTGAATATGGTCACCCGTCATCCTTCTCAATGCCCTCCCAGAGGTGGAGGTAGGGGCAATACAGTGGAGGCATTTGGGTGGCAGGGTGGAGTTATGTCTCTACCAAAGGAGGTGTAAGATGCTCCTTCCCTCTACTTGCCTGCAGGTCACCCTTGGGCGAGGTGTAGCACCTGCTTAGGTCCCCCGATCAGGGTCACGTGAAGCCATGGGAGCAGGTGGTGGATGGTCGTATGAGCAGCCGGTGCACATCACAAGTCCTGGTTATGCAACCACTGACTCTTCAGTCAATCTCTGAAGAGTATTGATAATGGCTGGGGTCACCCGTCTTGTGAAAACACGGCCCAGAAGAAGGCAATGGCAAACAACTGCTGGAGAAAAAATTGCCAAGAACAATCATGGTCATGGAAAGACCACGATTGTCTATATTGTACGACACGGGACATAATGAACGAACATATCTAAGAAAAGATGTGCTGGCTTTGGAGAGGGTTCAGGGGAGGTTCGTGAGAGTGACCCTGGGAGTGAAAAGGTTAAAGTATGAGGGGCCTTAGATGGCTCTGGGCCTATACTCACTGGAGTTCAGAAGAATGAGGGGGGGCTCTTATTGAAACCTATCGAATCTTGAAAGACCTAGATAGAGTGGATGTGGAGAAGGCATTTCTTATAGTGGGGGGAGTCTAGGACCAGAGGACACAGCCTCAGAGAAGAAGGATGACTCTTTAGAACAGAGATCTGGAGGGTTCATTGCCACAGGCGGCCATGGAGGCCAAGAGACCAGGTCATTGGGTATATTTCAGACAGAGTTTGATAGATTCTTGATCAGTCAGGGTGTCAAAAGTTACAGGGAGAAGGCAGGAGAATGGGGTTGAGAGGGATAATAAAACAGGCATGATGGAATAGCAGAGCAGGCTTGGGCCAAATAGCCTAATTCTCCTCCCATGTCTTTTGGTCTTATGGTGTTACAGTATCTGTCTATCTATCTGTCCATCTGTCTGTCTGTCTATCTATCTTTCTGTCTATCTGTCTGTCTATCTATCTATCTATCTATTTATTTATTCATTTATTTATTATTTATTTGCTCATCCTGTCTTCTTTTGCCCACTGATTGTTTGTCAACCTTTGTGTGTAGCTTTTCATTGATTCTATTGTACTTTGTTCCATTGTGAATACCTGCAAGGAAATGACTCTCAGGGCGGTTTCTAGTGACATACACATATTTGATAATATATTTACTTTTAAGTGAAGAAGTCTGGGCACCCCCCCGGTCAAAATTTCTCTTACTGTGAGTAGCTAAGTGAGTAAAAGATGAACTGATTTCCAAAAGAAGAAGACCCTGACCCTATAGGCCCTTAAATCCAAGTGGAGTCATTGGGACGCCGTCATGGCAGCATTTTTTTTTAAGCAGCCTTCCTTGTTTTTACGAGGCCGAGTTGCTAGATTGACACTCAACCCAGCACGGATGGAAAGTGTGCAAGGGAGCCGGCTGGATTCGAACTCAGGAGCCTTCGCTCCGAAGTCCGGCGCTGATGCCACTACGCCACCAGCCGGCCCATATCTTTGCTCATTGCAGCCAAAAAGTTCAAAGGAACATCTAAACAAATCTGATGCATTTTGAAAGCAAGTCTTGTGGACTGATGAAGTTAAAGTAGAACTTCTTGGCTGCAATGATCAAAGGTATGTTTGGAGAAAAAAGTAGTTTAGAATTTCATGAAAAGAACACCTTTCCAACTGTTAAGCACGAGGGTGGATCAATCATGCTTTGGGCTTGTGTTGCAGCCAGTGGCACGGGGAACGTTTCACTGGTAGAGGGAAGAATTAATTCAATTAAATACCAGCAAATTCTGGAAGCAAACATCACACCATCTGTAAAAAAGCTGAAGATGAAAAGAGGATGGCTTCTACAACAAGATAATGATCCTAAACACACCTCAAAATCCACAATGGACTACCTCAAGAGGTGCAAGCTGAAGGTTTTGCCACGGCCCTCACAGTCCCCCGACCTAAACATCATCGAAAATCTGTGGATAGACCTCAAAAGAACAGTGCATGCAATATGGCCCAAGAATCTCACAGAACTAGAAGCCATTTGCAAGGAAGAATGGGCGAAAATCCCCCAAACAAGAAATGAAAGACTTTTATCTGGCTACAGAAAGTGTTTACAAGCTGTGATACTTGCCAAAGGGGCTGTTACTAAGTACTGCTACGTGGGGTGCCCAAACTTTTGCTTCGGGCTCTTCTCCTTTTTTGTTATTCTGAAACTGTAAAAGATGGAAATAAAAAAAGTTTTCTTGCTTAAAGTATTAAAGAAATGTGTCATCTTTAACCTTATGCCTTTTGGAAATCAGGTCATCTTTTACTCGCTTAGCTATTCACAGTAACAGAAATTTTGACCTGGGGTGCCCAAACTTTTGCATGCCACTGTAATCTTTTCCCAAGGAAATGTAAGTCAAGAATTAGAGGGTACAAGTAGAAGGTGAGAGGGCAGAGATATAATAGACACACAGGGGGTCTTTTTCACCAAGAGGTTGGTCTGTAGATGGAACAAGTTGCCAGAGGAAGCAGTTGAGGCAAGTACATTAATAAAATTTAAAAGACTCTTGAAATGGAGCTTTCCTGTCACGTACCTGTCCAAGTACTTTTTAATTGTTGTTATGGTACCCACCCCATCCACTCATTCCCAGAGGAAGTTGCCTTATTCCCAGAAGAATATGGCACTGACAAAACATGGCAACACTTGGTGGGCAGTTAACAAAATTACTAACGATTCTACTAAATAGTCTACAACCACTGCAATCCGCAGTTGTAACTTCCCTTTGGGAGCTCCTGCTCGATCTGGTGTTTTTGCAGTATCCCGAAGGTTTTGGCCAACTGGACACACGAGAATGCGGTGGTCTTTGCTGGGGTGGACCTGGGGCCAGGCTCAAACTCTGTGCTGGATCGAAGCAGCGGGGTACGGGCTCGATAGTGGACAGCAATCTGATGTTTGGCTGATACAAGTGCCGAGCCATATCGAGAAGATTGAGACGTTGAGGCTAAGGCAGAAGGACGAGCCGGTGTTCAGCTCACAGTTCTGTGAGGCTTTACTCTCCTCAGTGGTGAATTGACTCTACATCTGAGGCCTGCAACCATCAGTACTTGCCTCAGCCCTGAACCTGACTCCATGGCTGTGGCCTGCAGCCATTGGGCTCCTGGACTGACTGCAGCCCTGAACCTGACTCCATGGCTGTGGCCTGCAGCCATTGGGCTCCTGGACTGACTGCAGCCCTGAACCTGACTCCATGGCTGTGGCCTGCAGCCATTGGGCTCCTGGACTGACTGCAGCCCTGAACCTGACTCCATGGCTGTGGCCTGCAGCCATTGGGCTCCTGGACTGACTGCAGCCCTGAACCTGACTCCATGGCTGTGGCCTGCAGCCATTGGGCTCCTGGACTGACTGCAGCCCTGAACCTGACTCCATGGCTGTGGCCTGCAGCCATTGGGCTCCTGGACCAACTGCAGCCCTGAACTGGCTCCATGGCTGTGGACTTACTTTTAGGGACTCTGCGGTTTGAGCACTTTAGCTTGTTTGCTTGCCTTCTTTAAATAGTTTGTATTGTTTGTTCTTTACTAATTTGCCTATTGGATGTTTGACTGTCTTGGCGGTGTGGAGTTTTTTGTGAATTTGATTACGTTTCTTTTTTTTTGTGGCTGCCTGCAAAAAGATGAGTCTCCAGGTTGTATATGGTATAAATACTTTGATAATAAATATCCTTTGACCTTTGAACTTTGAACACTCCCTGGCTGTTCACTCCATAGACTGGCTACCCTCTGGGTGAAAAAGCTGTCCCTTAAGTTCCTATTAAATCTCTTCCCCTCTGACCCTAGACCTATGCCCTCGAGTTCTTGACTCCCCAACCTTGGGGAAAAGACAGTGCGCTCACTCTGTCTGAGCCCCTCCTGATTGTATGCACCTCTACAAGGGTGAACAGTAACCTAGTGGTTAGAGCGACAATATTACAGCCCGGGGCTTTCTAGAATTCGGAGCTCAATTCTGGCGCCACCTGTAAGGAATTTGTGCGCTCTCCCCATGGAATGCTTGGGGTTTCTCCAGGTTCTCCGGTTTCCTCCCGCAGTCAAAAAGAGTATCGGTTAGTAGGTTAATCGGTCATTGTGAATTGTGCCGTGTTTAAACATAGAACAGTACGGCACAGCAACAGGCTTTTCGGCCTGCAATGATGTTCTGAACCAGCTAAAAAGTAAATAAAAGCACGCAAATGCTAATCCTTCCTACCTGCACAATGTCCACATCCCTCCAGCTTCCTTATATTCATGTGTCTATCTAAATGTCTCTTAAAAGATTTGCCACTACCACCACACCAAGCGTTCACCACTCTCAGAGTGAAAAAACTTACCCTTCACATCCCCTTTGAACCTACTCCCTGTCTCATTGATTGTATGCCCTCTGGTATCAGACATGTGTGGGTTTCCTCTGGGTGCTCCGGTGACCTCCCACAGTCCAAAGAAGTACCGGTTGGTAGGTTGGTTGATTATTGTAAATTGCCCTGTGTTTGGGTTAGGGTTAAATCGAGGTTGACAGGCCTTTCTGGGCAGGAAGGGTTGGAAGTGCCTACACTGTGCTGTATCACAAAATAAAATAAATTAAAAAGAAAGGCCATTCATGTTGGGAGACAAAGCTCAGAAATGTGGAATGTGGGGTTCAGGAGAGATGAATGGGAATACGTGGGAAAGAGAATCCTTGAATACCATTTGGGAAGTATTTGAATAATCTCCTTCAAAATGTTGAAGCAACCTACCTTAAAGAAATATGTCTTTCTCTCAAGGTCAGTTAGCACTGACCAGGAACAGGATGTGAAAATGGGCTTACCTGAAAACCAATTGAAGATTTAATCTCGGATCTGATTAAATTCTGCACTCTCCCTGAAGCACTGGGAACCTCTTTCTAATAGATTAGGCATTTAACAGTTCTGAACTGAGATTTGGATTATCTGGTTAATATTAAGACAGAGCTTACACAAAGAACTTGTGCAAGAGAGAAAATTGTTTCAACATTAGGAATTCAAGTCACAAACTCCATTCTTCGTTTCTGTCTCTCCAGCAGATTCCCTGTTCATTGAACCGTTTTAAAATTTCTGACTGGTATTTAAATCCCATTTTGACTTCACACAACCCTTTTTATTCCAGTCTATAGATTTTAAACCATCAGTCTAATAACATGAACTGAGGATTGGCCTGTCTGCCTGTTACTCTTCCTAATCTGCTCCAGATTTCCTAGCATCAGCTGCTCTTCACCGGCCCTTTTTCTTAGAATGACAAGGCAAGATCGCGGACAAAACCTAAAATAAGAAGATGGATGCAAGCAAATAAACCTTTTTTTTATCAGTACAAACATTCTGTGATGAATAATCAGAAGTTGATCCATGGTTGCTCCCTGTTGAGGAGGAAGATTGGCTTGGCACGTGTGCCATCGCAAAGAAGGCACACTTGGGCACTACAGTAGTGGTTAGCCCTAGTTCGGAATTCAAATGCGGTGCCATTCTGTAAAGAGTCTCTGTACGTCCTCTCTGTGGAATGTGTGGGTTTTCTCTGGGACCTCCAGTTTAGTCCCACATCCAAAGACTAACAAGGAAGATTAATTGGTTATTGTAAATTGTCCCATGTTTAGGTTTGGGCTAATTGAGTTTGTTGGGGGGGGGGGGGTTGCTTGGGCGGCGTGGTTCGAAAGGCCGGACGGGCCTACTGTGCACTGTACTGCTAAATAAATACATAAACGCTTCCCCAGAAGTTTGCGCGGATTCGGCATGACAACTAATGCTTAGGCAAACTTCTACAGGCGCCCTGAGGAGAGTCTCCTGGTGGGTTCCATCACGGCCTAGTACGGAAACACCAGTGCCCAGGAATGGAAACGCCTCAAAAAGTGACGGTTACGGCCAAGTCCACCTGAGGTAAAGCTGTCCCCACCGCTGAGCATATCTACGAGGAGCGCCGCCTCAAGAGACCAAAATCCATCATCGAGGATGCCCACTATCTCAAGGGCACTACAGTTCATGTTATCAGCAATATATATATAGTTGTCAACATGAATTATAGAGTCCATAAGATGGTGGGGGTTCCTTGATGATAGATATATATAAAATTAATTCAGAGGAAGATTCGGGGAGTCAGAAATTCATGTGTAACTTCGTCCTTGTTTTTAGCGTATCACATGGTAAAGTGATGATGTACACAATTCACACATTCCTTCCTATAGCCCATAATTAATTATTTAAAACAATGAAGAATGCTTAACTGAACTATATATAAATATGTATGTACATATACAGTATAAAAGATTACTCAAATATTATTGAAATATTAAATATGCAGCAAGAGGTATCTGGAGCACCTGGAAGAAACCCATGCAGTCTCTTGGGGGGGATCTGTACAAACTTACAAGAAATTTTACATGAGGAGGAGGGTCAGGGAGAGCTAAGGGAATATCCCCGATAGGGCGAGAGCAAATGCTGACAACTTTTGAACTCACTCAACCTGCTTCTGGCAACTTGCTAATGAAAATCTCCCACGAATGGCAGTTTGACAATGACTGAACAATCGAATGAGAAGGTTGATTGGGAGGTAAATACCAACCGGAATACCAGGGAGAATTGCCTGTACTTCTTCATACTGTACATAGGGGCAGCTATAATTTCAGAGTCAGAATCCGGTTTATTATCATTAACATATGTCATAAGATTTGTTGTTTTGCGGCAGCGGTATGATGAAATACATAAAAATACAAAAAGGTGGGTGGTTGGGTGGAGATATATCCCCACCGAAGGAGGTGTAAGGTGCTCCTTCTCTGCGCTAGCCTGCAGGTCACCCTTGGGCGAGGTGTAGCACCTGCTTAGTGCCCTGATCAGGGTCACGTGAAATCATGGGAGCAGGAGATGGACGGTCATATGAGCAGCCGGTGCACATCACAAGTCCTGATTATGCAACCACTGACTCTTCAGACAATCTCTGAAGAGTATTGATAATGGCTGGGGTCACCTGTCTTGTAAAGACACTGCCCAGAAGAAGCCAATGGCAAACCACTTCTGTAGGAAAATTTGCCAAGAACAGTCATGGCCATGGAAAGGGCAAGATCGCCCATGTTATATGAGAAGGCACATCATGAACAAATGAAATGCAAAAATAGTGAGTTTGTGCTTATGGGTTCATGTTCAAAAATCTGATGGTGGAGGAGAAGACGCTGTTCCTAAAACCCTGGATGAGAGTCTTCAGGCTCCTGTACCTCCTCCCTGATGGTAGTAATGAGAAGAGGGGGCTTCAGGCTCCTGTACCTCCTCCCTGATGGTAGTAATGAGAAGAGGGGTCTTCAGGCTCCTGTACCTCCTCCCTGATGGTAGTAATGAGAAGAGGGGTCTTCAGGCTCCTGTACCTCCTCCCTGATGGTAGTAATGAGAAGAGGGGTCTTCAGGCTCCTGTACCTCCTCCCTGATGGTAGTAATGAGAAGAGGGGTCTTCAGGCTCCTGTACCTCCTCCCTGATGGTAGTA
Source organism: Hypanus sabinus (assembly GCF_030144855.1). NCBI lineage: Eukaryota > Metazoa > Chordata > Chondrichthyes > Myliobatiformes > Dasyatidae > Hypanus > Hypanus sabinus. Next base: position 7,053,436 of record NC_082729.1, on the reverse strand, counting down.
ATGAGAAGAAGGGTCTTCAGGCTCCTGTACCTCCTCCCTGATGGTAGTAATGAGAAGAGGGGGCTTCAGGATCCTGTACCTCCTCCCTGATGGTTGTAATGAGAAGAGGGAGCTTCAGGATCCTGTACCTCCTCCCTGATGGTAGTAATGAGAAGAGGGGGCTTCAGGCTACTGTACCTCCTCCCTGATAGTAGTAATGAGAAGAGGGGTCTTCAGACTCCTGTACCTCCTCCCTGATGGCAGTAATGAGAAGAGGGGTCTTCAGGCTCCTGTACCTCCTCCCTGATGGTAGTAATGAGAAGAGGGGTCTTCAGGCTCCTGTACCTCCTCACTGATGGTAGTAAGGAGAAGAGGGGTCTTCAGGCTCCTGTGCCTCCTCCCTGATGGTAGTAATGAGAAGAGGGGGCTTCAGGCTACTGTACCTCTTCCCTGATGGTAGTAATGAGAAGAGGGGGCTTCAGGCTACTGTACCTCTTCCCTGATGGTAGTAATGAGAAGACGGGTCTTCAGGCTCCTGTACCTCCTCCCTGATGGTAGTAATGAGAAGAGGGGTCTTCAGGTTCCTGTTCCTCCCTGAGGAACCCTCCTGAGGGTAGCAATGAGAAGAGGGCAAGTCTTGGATGGTGGGTGCCCATGAAGATTGAATTTGTCTATTTGAGGCATCATCTTTTAAACATGACCTTGATGCTGGGGAGGCTAGTGCCCAAGGTGAAGCTGGCTGAGTTTACGACCCTCTGCACCTTTTCCCGAACCTTTACTGTGGCACTCATTAAGGTGGCAGCACTTGGAAAGAGTATTCCCTCAATCACACAAAAGGTGCTGAAATTGCACTCACCTTACAGAGGGTGTAAAACTTCTGACTTGGACATTTGCTTAGGCTCAACTAGGTAAGGGGAAAGAAATGGAATTTTAACAAATGCCACCATATAACGATACAGACGAAAAGGGAATTAAAAAGTATGAAGTGTGATTATACTGCTTAATGTTCAAAATTCAAAGTAAACTTACTATCAAAGTAAGTACATATCACGATTGTCATGTGGAGTGTTGCCTTATTTGCCGGTTGAAAGCCACTTCCATTTTGCTGGTCATTGATTGGCAGATTTGAAAGATGCAGCAGCTCTTTACCATTTGGTGCCTTGTGTGCCATGACACCAGTGTGTAATTTCAGACACCTCAGGGGTATAAGAAAAGCGCATGCAGGAGGCTTGGCCTCTCTTTCCTCTTGACTCCGGGGTCAGTGCCGAAGAACCATTGGAAAAGTATGCTCCAGACTCGGGGGAACCCATGTGCACTAAGTGTCTGTTCATTGAACATTTAGTTTGGTAATATCTGTAACTTGGGGGGATGTTTGGTCAAATCTCTTACTCTTCGTAGATAAATGATTAATATGCTTATTCATAGGCAGAGTTTTCTGTCTTGCTCACCAAACCTGTGAACTTGTTACAACCAGCTATTACTCTGAGATTCACTGTCTTGTGGGCAATCGCAGTAGGTACAACAAGATCAACGAAAGATTACACACAAAGATGGACAAACAATGCATAAAATAAGACAAATTGTGCAAATACAAAAATAATAATATTAAATAAGTAATGAATAATATTGAGAACTTAAAAAGTGATTCCATAGGGTGTGGAATCAGTTCAGTGTTGAGGGGAGTAAGGTTATCCCCACTGGTTCAGGAGCCCGATGGTTGAAGGGTCATAATTTCTACCATCAGGGAAGAGGTACAGAAGCCTGAAAAAGAAGAATTTGCCTGTTATGCCGCTGATATTTAGGGCAGCAATGAAGGTCCTCCATCTCTGGCTGTGTTCAGGGCTTCCTTCTTCGTGTCAGTAACTTCCTCTTGGTTTTCGCTACCGTCAGTCATGCAATTCCCAGGTGGAGACTCAGGAATAACGTCGAACTCAGATGTAGAAAGTTTGTTGCCGTTTCCGTAACAATTTTGTTTTACCAGTCAGGGTTGTTCGCCCTGAGCTGAACCCCTGAACTCGAAGGACCAGTGAACCACTCTTAGTCTGGCCTCTACCCTTTGACCTGATCGGCATAGGTGACCCTACCAAGGGTCAAATTATAAAGCCCTGACTCCAGCCAGCATAGCTCTCCCGATCATTGAGACTTGCAAGGCTTGAAACCCTACGACAAGGTTGTGGTCCCCTTTGAGGTGAGGTCTGAAGGCACACACTTAACAATTCAGGAACAGATTTCTGAATGGACATTGAACCCATGAACGCTACCTCACTACCTTTTTAATTTCTATTTTTTGCATTACTTGCTCAATTTAAGTCTGTGCTGGCCGTGTCGTGGTATCCACACCAGATTTCGGATTGAGAGATCCCAGATTCAAGTCCGGCTGGCTCCTTGCAAGAGTTCTAATCGTGCTGGGGTGAGTGTCGAGCTAGCAACTCGGCCTCATAGAACAGACAGAGACTGAGTAAATGGCAATAGTATGTATATATATATGCCTAGATATACTTATTGTCAGTCGCAGTCTTTTCACGACGTATGCTGGTGCTATTGCTATTTATTTATTTGTTGTCTGCATTTGCAGAGTTTGTTTACAGTTTACAGTTTCTGATGTTTGCAGTTACTGATCTATAGATTTGCTAAGTGTGCCCGCAGAACAAAAGTATCTCGGGGATGGATGTGGTGACATGTACATATGTACTCTGAAAAACTTTACCTTGAACCTTGAACTTTGCTGATATTAAACCTGATTCTGAACCTGGTGGTGAGCGACCTAAGGCAGCAACAAGAGGCGAGATTTAAAAAAAATTAAACTGAAAAGTATAATTTGCTCTCATGGCTTGATTAACAAGCCTGGCACTGGACAGAAGAGGCTCTCGAATTATTAGTAAAGGTTTACTCATGCTGGCGTCATTACAAAAATAACTATCAAGTCATCTTCCTCCCAGTCAACCACAGGCAGTCAAAAGTGCCCTGAATTAGCTCTCTACTAATACCGATGTGAAAGTCAACATTCATTTCTTCAGTATTCTGGGGAATCTGCCGAATTTCTTGGGAAGAAAAAAAAAATTACAAATTGCAACTTTTATTTTGTAACCAAACTCATTTCCTGCTCTCTCCAGCGCCCATGCAAAAATACTGGGTGTTTTCTCTTATGTGGAATAATGACAAGCGAGAAGTTTGCGTGTGGCCTTAAAATAGATGCAAGATTAAGCTTCCTATATAACTAAGCTCCTGCAAGGGGTATGACTCAAAGAGATACCAGGAGAGTGACAGCTCATGAGATTGATGGTTGTGCAAAGCTTAACCCAGCCCAGAGATAAAGATCCACAGTATTTCGTGCTTACTGCCCATTACACTGCTGGTGTCTAGGGCAGCAGTGAAGGTCCCCCACCTCATCGTGTCACCACTGCCAGTCAGGCAAGTCCCGGGTGGAGACTCAGGGATTCTGTCGCACTCAGATGCAGAAGGGATTCTTCATTGCTGTTTCCAGAGCAATTTTGTTTGACCAGTCAGGGTAGTTAGCCCTGAGCTGAATCCCCAAACCTAGAAGGACTGGTGAACCACTCTTAGCCTGGCCTCTACCCTTTGACCTGTTTGGCACGGGTGACCCTACCAAAATCCAAAGCCCTGACTCCAGTTAGCATAGCTCTCTGTGTCAGGGAAGCACCCAAGCCTTCAAACTACCACAAGATTGTGGTTCTCTAGGAGGCCAAAGGGTTTAGTTGCCATTATAATGATTATACAGAGGTTCCTTAACTCCGGTGACAATAGACAATAGGTGCAGAAGTAGAACATTCGGCCCTTTGAGCCTGCACCACCATTCTGAGATCATGGCTGATCATCTACTATCAATACCCGGTTCCTGCGTTGTCCCCATATCTCTATCCATAAGATACCTATCTTGCTCCTTCTTGAAAGCATCAAGAGAATTGGCCTCCACTGCCTTCCAAGGCAGTGCATTCCAGACCCCCACAACTCTCTGGGAGAAGAAGTTTTTCCTTAACTCTATCCTAAATGACCTACCCCTTATTCTCAAACCATGCCCTTTGGTACTGGACTCTCCCAGCATCTGGAACATATTTCCTGCCTCTATCTTGTCCAATTCCTTAATAATCTTATATTTTGCAATCAGATCCCCTCTCAATCTCCTTAATTCCAGCATGTACAAGCCCAGTCTCTCTAACCTCTCTGCGTAAGACAGTCCGGATATCCCAGGAATTAACCTTGTGAATCTACGCTGCACTTCCTCTACAGCCAGAATGTCCTTCCTTAACCCTGGAGACCAAAACTGTACACAATACCCCAGGTGTGGTCTCACCAGGGCCCTGTACAAATGCAAAAGGATTTCCTTGCTCTTGACTGTCTCTCTCTTCAGAGAGAGATTTATTGTTTTCTTCTGCCCCATTCACTCATCGTCCTCGTTATGTGTCATGTCACATGACATCATCACTACGCACCGTGCTGCATTGATGTGTGCAATCACAGCCTTCCCATGACCATGACTATTCTTGGCAAATTTTTCTCCAGAAGTGGTTTTCCGTTGCCTTCTTCTGGGCAGTGTCTTTACAAGATGGGTTCCAGTCATTATCAATACTCTTCAGAGATTGTTTGCTCTGCGTCGAGTGGTCACATAAGCAGGACTTGCAACATGCACCAGCTGCTCATATGACCACCCACCACCACCCCCATGGCCTTGCTAGGTAGGGGACAGGGGGACGGGGGCTAAGCAGGTGCTACACCTTGTCCAAAAGTAACCCGCAGGGAAGGAGTGCCTTACACCTCCTTTGGTAGGTATGGACCTCTACCCCGCCACTCTGCCACATTCACAATCTTAATCAAAAGTTTAAAAGACGAATATCATCTTTATTTGTGAGACACACACCGGAACACTCACCTCAACACTGAACTCTTCCACAACCTGTGAACTCACTTACAGGGACTCATATTCTCAGTATTATCAATCAGTCGATTAATTTTTATTATTTGTTATTCTTGTATTTACACAGTTTATCTTCTTTTTTGAGAAATAATGTATGAGATCATGAAAAGGTGACGTGGCTTCATTGGCCACGTCATTAGGAAAGAGGAGTTAGAATGCAGGGTGATTATGGGAAAGATTGAAGGGAAGAAAGCAAGAGGAAGACAAAGGCAAATGGTGATGGGGACGGCAGCCAGAAAACTGGGAATGAATTGATCCACTTGACCTGAAACAGGAGTGTGCGGACCATGGCAGTCAAAGCTCAAACTGGGCATGACACCTGACGATGATTATGATCTACTTTTGCACATTGGTTTTGCCTTTTGTGTGTAGTTTTTCATTAATTCTATAGTATTTCTTTGTTCTACTGTGAATGCCTGCAAGGAATTAAAGCATTGAGGGGGGCTTCTTCACACAGAGAGTGGTGGGAGTGTGGAATGAGCTGCCAGATGAAGTGGTAAATGCGGACTCACTTTTAACATTTAAGAAAAGCTTGGACGGGTACATGGATGAGAAGTGTATGGAGGGATATGGTCCAGGTGCAGGTCAGTGGGACGAGGCAGAAAAATGGTTCAGCACAGCCAAGAAGGGCCGAAAGGCCTGTTTCTGAGCTGTAATGTTCTATGGTTCTAATGCATTCAGATGAAATGAATCTCAGGGTAGTATGCGGTGACATCTATGTACTTTTATGATATACTTACTTAGAGCTTTTGAACATTGAAACATCAAAATGCAGAGTAAAATGTGTTGCTTACTTCCAACACAGCCCCAGGGTGTGTTGTCACTTTTCCAACACCAGTGTAGCATGCCCCAACTCACTGACCCAAACCGTAAATCTACATCTTTGGACTGTGGGAGAAAATACAAATGGTCACGGGGAGATTGTACAAATTCCTTATGGGCAAGTGACCAGCACTTTGCAGAAATGATTACCTTTCATAATTGTGCACCTTCATTTCATCTGTTTTATGTCGAGGGGGCAGCCCAGTCTCAGCTGTTGCCTCCTGTAACAAGAGAAGTAGCACACAAGCTGAGAAATGACCCAGGTGTAACTTTTTTTATCTGTTGTGATTCTGTGGTTAGACACTTGTTTATTGATTGGGTCGGAGGGGGTTCAGGTCCTAGTCCGGAGCCGGGGGTGGGGTTGCTGCACTGAACAACTTTGCTCCATCGGCCGCAAAAGGGCCGGTCTCCCTGCGGCCATCCATTTCGATTCTACTTCCCACTTCCATGCCGACACGTCGGTTGAGGGTCTCCTCTACTGTGACGATGAGGACACACTCGGGTTGGAGGAGTTGCACCTCAAATTCTATTTTGGTAGCCTCCAACCTGATGCATGAACATCAATTTCTTTAAATTCCCCCTCCTTCTCCCTTCTCTCTTTTTTTTTTCATTCTCCATTCTATTCTCTCTCTCACCCTTTCTCTCTTCCTCACCTGCCAATATCCTTCTCGCTGGTGTCTCTCTTCCTTGCCTTTCTTTCATGGCTCTCTCTCCTCTCCTATCAGATTCCTTGTTCTTCAGCCCTTTGTCTCTTCCAACTATCACCTTCCAGCTTCTTAATTCAACCCCTCCTCCCCCACCTGCAACCTGATGCCATGGATATCAATTTCTCTTTCTGGTAAAAAAAAGGTGTTTCCTTCCCCTTCCCTTCTTCTCTTCCCCACTCTGGCCTCTTATGTCTTCTCACCTGTCCTTCCCTTCCTCCCATGGTCCACTCTCCTCTCCTATCAGATTCCTTCCTCTCCAGCCCTTTACCTTTCCCACCCACCTGGCTTCACATATCACCTTCTAGCTATCCTCCTCCCCCTCCCCCTCACTTTTTTATTCTGGCATCTTCCCCCTTTCTTTCCAGTCCTGAAGGAGCAAAACATCGACTGTTTACTCATTTCTGTAGGTGGTACCTCTTTGGGTAGATGGAGCTCGTCAGCCTGGGAAGGCAGTCCATCTAAGAGAGGGAAAACTCTGATTTCAAACCTCCGCTGCCTTGCGGCCATACCCACTCATGGGAAAGGCTTCGGGAGCAAACCCTGAGGACAAATCCGGAGCTGGAGTCCCTAAGGCAGTCCGACGTTGCCTTCAACCTCGTTCTGGCAACTCCTGCGACGTCACTGGTGCCAAGCTGTATCGGCCCTTGCCCTTCCCTTGGACAACATCGGTGGCATGGAGAGGGGAGACTTGCTGCATGGGCAACCGCCAGTCTTCCATACAAACCTGCCCAGGCCTGCTCCCTGGAGAAGACTTTCCAGGTGCAGAACCATGGTCTCGAGAGACTAACGGATGCCATCACAACAGATGATGCCTGACCTGTTGAGCTCCCCCTGCATTTTGTTTGAGTTGCATTATTATTTATTTGTGGTAATGTTACTTTATGTGTTATGTTGTGTGTGTGTGTGTGTGTGTGTGAGATATGTGCTGTGTTGTGCACCTTGGTCTGAAGGAACGTTGTTTGTTTGGTGGTATACGTGTTGTATGGGTGAATCGCAATGACGTGAACCTGAATTTTGAATTCTTTGCGTCTTCGCAGGTCACTGTATATGGAAACACTGATCAGGTCTGTGGAAAGAGAAACAGTTAACCTTTCCTACACCTCCTTCCTCACTACCATTCAGGGCCCCAAACTTTAGTTGTGAGTTTGCTGGGGTCATCTATCGTATCCAGTGGCCGTAAGCATTTCAGTGAGACCTGACATAGATTGGGAGACCGCCTCCCCGAGCACCTTCGTTCCACCTGCCAGAAAAAGTGTGATCACCCTGTAGCCACCCACTTCAATTCTACTTCCCATGTCAGTCCATGGCCTCCTCTACTACCGTGATGAGGCCACACTCAGGCTGGAGGAGCAACACCTTATATTCTGTCTTGGTAGCCTCCAACCTGATGGCACGAATTGCTGGTAATTGCCTCCCACCCCCTTCAACATTCCCCATTCCTGTTTCCCGTATGGCCTAGTGGATAAAGCATCGGTCTAGTGATCTGAAGGTCACTAGTTTGAGTCTCAGCTGAGGCAGCGTGTTTGTGTCCTTGAGCGAGGCACTTAACAACACATTGCTCTGTGACGACACCGGTGCCAAGCTGTATGGGTCCTAATGCCCTTCCCTTGGACAACATCGGTGGTGTGGAGAGGGGAGACTTGCAGCTTGGGCAACTGCCAGTCTCCCATACAACCCTGTCCAGACCTGTGCCCTGGAAAAACCTTTCAAGGCGCAAATCCATGGTCTCCTGAGACTAACGGATGCCTCTGTCACCTTATCTCCTCACCTGCCCATCACTTCCTTCTGGTGCTCCTCCTCCCTCCCCTCTTCAACGGTCTTCAAACCCCTCCTTTCCAATTCCCCCTTCTCCAGCCCTTTATTTCTTTCATGATTTAACTTCCCAGCTCTTTACTTCACCCCTCCCCCTCTCCTGGTTTCACCCATCACCCTCCACCTTGTACCTCTTCCTCCCCTCCTTCCACCTTCTTACTCTAACTTTTCCACTTTCTTTCCAGTTCTGATGAAGGGTCTCAGCCCGAAACGTCATCTGTTTACTCTTTTCCATAGACACTGCCTGACCTGCTGAGTTCCTCCAGCGTTTTGTGTGTGTTGTTTCAGATTTTCAACAACTGCAGATTTTCTCATGTTTAAACTTTTTAACTGGGATTCTCTCCACATACGTTTGTCTTTTCCCACAGCTATTTCAGACTTAGACTTCAGTTGAGAAAATTCAACTTTCAATGTTCAAAGTTCAAAGTAAATTTATTAACAAAGTACGATATACAACCCTGAGGTTCACTTTTTAAGGGCATTCACAGTAGAACAAAGAAGTACAATAGAATCAGTGAAAAACTACACACAAAGATTGACAAATTATCAGGTGGAGGCTATCTCAGTAAATAAATTTAAGACAAAGTCGGATAGATTTTTGCATAGTAAGGGAATTAAAGGAATTATGGCCAGATCAGGCTCAATGGGCCGAATGGTCTACTCCTGCACCTATTTCTTATGACTTATGAATATACAAATGCACAAAAAATGAATAATAATAAATTTTGAAGGAAATTTTATTATTAAAGTACATATGTGTCATCATATTCAGCCCTGAGATTCATTTTCCTGCCGGCATACTCAACAAATCTATAGAATAGAACTATAACAGGATCAGTGAAAGATCAACCAGCATGCAGAAGTCAACAAACTGTGTAAATGCAAATATAAATAAATAGCAATAAATATCGAGAATATGAGATAATGAGATAAAAAGTCCTTAAAGTGAGACCATTGGTTGTGGGAACATCTCAATGGTTGGGGCAAGTGAGTGTGGACATCACTTTTGGTTGAGGGATGGTAAATAAGTAAATAAATAAAATTGAGAACAAACAAGCGAAAATCTGTGGATGCTGAAAATCCGAGCAGCACACACAAAATGCTGGAGGAACTCGGCAGGCCAGGCAGCATCTAGGAAAAGAGTACAGCCAATATTTCTGGCCGAAACCCTTTGGCAGGATTTAGTATTGAGAACATAAGTTGTAGAATCCTTGAAATTGAATCCATCGGTTGTGGAATCAGGTCAGTGTTGGGGAGAATGAAGATATCCAAGCTGGTTTAAAAAACAGATGGTTGAAGCCTAATAATTGTTCCTGAACCTGGTGTTGTGGGACCTAAGGCTCCTCTACCTCCTTCCCAATGGCAACGTAAGAAGAGAGAATGGAATTAATGAAAATGTTTTTGGTATTTTCTGGTTTCATTTCAGATTTCTGACTTGTTTTATTTTCTGTTACCATTACTGTGAGCTTACTGATAATAAATTTAACTGTGACCACATTCAAAGTAGGTACTTGGCAGTCAAGTTCTCTGGGGTGTCAATGGTAGGCAAAAGGCACTATAAAAATATAGGCCTTTGTATTTCTGACTTCAGATTTACCATTACGATTATGTATTGAATTTTACCTCTTGTTTCTCTATTATATGGAGCTAATCATCTAAGCCATCAGATACCTGACTTCCAAGAATGCATGAATATAATTCAGACAAATGAATTGTCTGTTCATAAATTAAATAGTATGTATGATGTATCTTCACTATGGAGCCCCAGCTCAAAAATTAGATCAGTCCATGTCTGGCTCTGTAACTCATCCCAGATACCTTGGAGATGACTGGGTCCACAGGGCTGAAGCCTCAGATCCATGTCTGATGCACAACTCTCACTTTGCAAGGGCTCACCGCTCTCTCTCTCTCTCTTCCTCTCTCTCTATGACTGTCTGTCTCTTTCTCTCTATCCTCCTCCTTTCTGTCTGTTTGTCTCTCTCTCTGTTTCTCTCTCTCTCTCTCTGCTCCTTTCGGAATCAGGTTTATTGTCTATTTATTTATATTTATCGGGATACAGTGCAGAATAGGCCCTTCTGACCCTTCGAGCCACACCGCCCAGCAATTCCCCAATTTAATCCTACCCGAATCACAGGACAGTTTACAATTACCTTACTAACCGGTATGTCTTTGGATTGTGGGAGGAAGCTATAGCACCCGGAGAAAACTCACAAGCCCACAGGGAGAACATACAAACTCATTACAGGCAGCGTCGGGAATTGAACCCTGGTCACCCATACTGTAAAGCGTTGTGCTGTCCACTACGCTACCATGCTGCCCCTGACATATGTCATGAAATTTATTGTTTTCTGCCAGTGGATCAGTGCTATACATAAAAAGAGTTATAAATGACAATAAGAAACATAAAAGGTATGTCTTGGGTGATGGGGGCCCTTAATGCTGGATGATGCCTTTTTGAGGCATGGCCTTTTGAAGATGTCCCCAGTGGTAGGGAGACTAGAGCCCAAACTGGAGCTGGATGGGTTTCCAACTCTGATCCTGTGTAGAGATCTCCCCATACCAGACGGTGATGCAACCACTTGGAATGTTCTCCATGGTACATCTATAGAAATTTACTGGAGTCTTTGGTTCTCAGAGGAACGTTCCATGTATCCCAAAAGCTCCCTTTGAAAGGAATAAACTTTTATTCTTCAGTCTTGCTTCGATCTGCTGAAGGTAATCTTGCTCCTCCAGTTCACACTCAAGTCTGTTGAAAAAATGGCTCCAAATCTCTCTACATCAGTAATCATCATCATGATGATGTTCTAAATCCTGTGATGTAGGCGATCTTGGTACGATGACCATGATTGTTCTAGGCAGATTTTTCTACAGAGGTGGTTTGCCATTGCCTTCTTCTGGGCAGTGTGCTTACAAGACGAGTGACCCCCAGCCATTATCAATACTCTTCAGAGAGTGTCTGCCTGGCGTCATTGGTCGCATAACCAGGACTTGCGATGTGCACCAGCTGCTCGTACGACCATCCACCACCTGCTCCCATGGCTTCAGGTGACCCTGATCAGGGGCTAAGCAGGTGCTACACCTTGCCCAGGGGTGACCTACAGGCTAGCAGAAGGAAGGAGCGCCTTACACCTCCTTTGGTACAGACACATCTCCCCGCCACCCTCTACACCGATAGTTCCCCATGATAAAAAGTGTTGATCTAATCACAGTGTTCCTAATGATTAAATATTGCCATAGACTAATAGTGACCGCAGCTCAATTTTCATCAGCGCTTGAGGAAGAGTCGATAACCAGAGCACTCTTTATCTACGCTGCATCGACGTCACTCTCTGAATCAAGTTTATTATCACCAGCATATCTTGCTGGAGTTTGGAAGACTGAGGGGAAAATCTCATTCAAACCTGCTGAATTTTAAGAAACCTAGATAGAGTGGACATGGAGAGGATGTGTCCTGTAGTGGGGACCTGTGGTCACAGCCTCCCTCTAGAATGGACATCCTTTTAACTCAGAGATGGGGATGAATTTCTTTAGCCAGAGCGTGGATTTGACAAACTTCTATAGATGTGTAGTGGAGAGTATATTGACTGGCTGCACCACAGCCTGGTATGGATAAGACAATGCCCTTGATTAGAAAATCCTACAATAAGTAATGGATTTGGCCTGGTCCATCACGAGTAAAGTCCCCTACAAAATTGAGCACATCTACGTGAAATGGTGTTGCAGGAAAACAGCATCCATCATCAGAGACCCCCACCACCCTGGTCATGCTCTCTTCTTGCTGCTGCCAGCAGGAAGAAGATACAAGAACGTCAGGACCCACACCACCAGGTTCAGGAGAGTTATTACCCCTCAACCGTCAAGCTCTTGGACAAAAGGGAATAACTTCACTCAACTTCACTTGCCCCATGATTGAAATGTTCCCACAACCAATGGACTCACTTTCAAGGTCTCTTCATCTCATGTTCTCAGTAGTTACTGTCTATTTATTTCATTTTTTTCTCTTTTTGTATTTGCATAGTTTGTTTGCTCTGCACTTTAGTTGAAAACTCTAGTTGGGTGAACTCTTGTTGATTCTGTTATAGTTATTATTCAATAGATTTGTTGAGTATGTCCACAAGAAAATGAATCCCAGGGTTGTATTTGGTGACCTATATATATTTTGATTATAAATGTACTTTACTTTGTCTTACTTTGTTGAACCTACCGAATTTATTGCCACAGGCGAGGGTGGAGGCTAAGTCATTAGGTATATTTAAAGTGGAGGTTGATAGGTTCTTAATTAGTAAGGCTGGCAAAAGTTATGGAGAGAAGGCAGGAGAATGGGGTTGAGAGAGAAAATAAATCAAAATAAATCAGAATGGTGGAGCATGCGGGATTGGCTGAATGTCCTAATTCTGCTCATATGTTTTATGGTCTTAGGCTCTTATGGTCCAAAATTTGTTGTTTTGCAGCAGCAGTACAATGTAAGTTATTATAGCAATTATGCTATAATATAAGTACTATAGTATCTCTAGTCCACTCCAATGGTGGTGGGGTGGAAATACATTGCTCCTAAAGGAGCTGTAAGGCACACCTTCCCTTCGTTGGCTTCCAGGTCATACTTGGGCAAGGTGTAGCACCTGCTTAGCTCCCCGATCAGCATCATGTGAGGCCACGGGAGCAGGTGGTGGATGGCCGTACGAGCAGCTGGTGCACCTCATGAGTCCTGGTTATGTGACCACTGACGCAAAGCAGACAATCTCTGAAGAGTATTGATAATGGCTGGGCGGGGTGGGGGGGGGGTGTCACTCATCTTGTAAAGACACTGTCCAGAAGAAGACAAGGGCAAATCACCTCTGTAGAAAGATTTGCCAAGAGCAATCATGGTCATGGAAAGACCGTGATCGTCCACATCGTGATCACACAGCACATAACGAATGAACAAATAAGTTCCAATATTTGCAGAAATCCAGATGTTCCATCTTTTAGGAAGGGAAATCCAGATTTCCAGCTCTGGGTAAACCCTATTCCATTGGTTTCCTGAACCAGCAGAACTCTTTGGCGTTAATATGAGCCTCCCTTGTTATCTCCATCCTCCACTCAGATATCTTAATTTCTACACTGTCACATCCTTTTTCCAGTTTAATTCCAATGAACTCTCTTGCCCCTATTTCCAAGGTGACCTTATGCATTGTGGAGTTTGCTGACAGCAGAAGTGGTGAATATAAGTTTGTTTTCAACATTTAAGTGCCTCTGACAGCTGTGGACACTTCCCTTCTCAATCAAGTGATTTTGCTCTCCCTGTCTGATTGACGTGTCATCTCCAGATGTCATCACATGCAATTTCCACTATATACGCAGCATACTATATAATACAACTACTATACACAGACATCCACAGCGTAGAGAATTTTAAATTGCTCCTTCAGGGCTAATGATTTAATCACTGTAATGGCTGTCTTACTCTTGTGGGATAACATCTTTTCCGACAAAGGGGATCACTCTGCTTGGCAGTTGAGACTTGTGGCTGTGAAACAGTATCGGGTTCTGGGACCTCCTCTGAGATGGTTGTAGGAGTTGACACTGGGACTGCAGGAAGTGGTTGTGACAGCTCTAACAATCGACTCTGTGCTCCTCAGCTGGTTGATGTGTCATCTTCAGATGACCTCAGACGCAACCTCCTCTGTGTGGGAGAGTGGTCGAGTTCTATACTTTATCATTCTGAGTACCTTCCTTTGGCCACCTCTGTAGACCCTCATCAGGACTGCTTGTCTTGGAGTGAAACATCAAACCTCCTCATTTGAGGAGCCCTCAGTTTGTCTCAGCTGTTTGTCCTGCACACTCATAGAAACATAGAAACTTAGAAAACCTACAGCACAATACAGGCCCTTTGGCCCAAAAAGCTGTGCCGAACATGTCCTTTACTTAGAACTGCCTAATCTTACCCATAGCCCTCTGTTTTTCTAAGCTCCATGTATCCATCCAGGAGTCTCTTACAAGACCCTATCATTTCCGCCTCCACCACCACCACCGGCAGCCCATTCCACGCACTCGCCACTCTCCATATAAGAACTTACCCCTGACATCTCCTCTGTACCTACTTCCAAGCACCTTAAAACTATGCCCTCTTGCGCTAGCCATTTCAGCCCTGGGGAAAAGCCCCTGACTATCCACACAATCAATGCCTCTCATTATCTTGTACTCCTTTTGAGGTTGACGACCCAGGAACAGCATTTGTCGGCTGTGGAATGTGCTGAGTTGTGATATGCAAGGAGAAATTGGTGAGCATCTCATTCAGTGTCGGTGTAGTGTGTTCTACTGACATTGCTCACAGTGCATTCTTTAGATAAAACTTTCCACCAGGCCATTTGTAGCCGGGTGGTATGGTGCAGATGTAACTTGTCTTGTTCCATCGATTTTTAGCAATGACTGAAACTGTTCTGCAACAAACTGTGGTCCACCGTCACTGACTAAGTGTTCTGGAACACCAGTCCTTGAGAAGAGGCTTCTCAACACGTCAACGGTGTGAGAGGCTGGAGTGGAGGCGATTGGAAACATTTCTGGCCTCTTTGTAGTTGCATTCACTACCACCAGGACATTTGTGCCCCCGTATGGTCTGGCAAAACCTACATGAATTGTCCGCTGGGGCAATGCAGGCCATTCCCAAGAATGGAGAGGAACTGCTCTTGGCAGCTTCTGTACATGTCGGCATCCCAAACCGTGCATGGCAAGCTGCTGATCGATCCTAGAGAAAGCTTCAAGCCAATGCTTTCACCCTGGTGCTGGTAAGAATGGGAGGAAACTGGGATTTCTGCTGCACATTCCAGCCACGTCGACCTGAGACAGTGTGGGGGTCTTTTCTGGTTTCTCTTTGGATCATCTCTGCCGTAATAGGGAAACTATTGATATGCATCAGGGAGAATACGTCAAGAGGAGTATCGTCTTTTGTAAATTTTTCAGGCATTTCCTTTCCGCAGGGTAAGCGGGACAATCCAGCAGCATTTCCGCCATTAGTCAGCCGTCTGAATTTGATTTTGTAATTGTGCCTTCCATGAAACAGAGCCCACCTCTGCGGTCGTACTGCTGTTGTTAGTGGAATACCCTTCCGTGGATTGAAAATGGACACCACTGCCTATGATCGGTAGTGAGGGTAAACTCTCTCCCATACAAGTACTGGTTCAAACCAAGCTCCAGGCCTCTCTGTCAATCTGTGCGTAATTTTCCTCTGCAGCAGTAAGGGAACGTGATGCAAAGGCTATGGGGTGTTCTCTTCCATCCCTCACTACATGTGACATGACTGCACCAATACCATAGGGTGAGGCATCTCAGGTAAGATCACTGTAAGATGAGGATCATAATGTGTGAGTACAGTGTCTGACATCACCATTTCCTTTGCCTTTCCGGAAACCACCTCGCACTGCCCTATCCATTGCCATTTCTTCTTGATCTCTAGTAATGAGTTCAAGGGATGGAGCACAGTAGCTAGCTTTGGCAGAAACCTTTTATAGTGATTGCCGAAACTGTTCCGTTCTGTCACTTCAAAACATAAAATCTAATTGAAAGGAAAACAAGGAAGCCGGGAGATAACTTGTGTACGCTTGTTTTTGCTTTGAGCAAGATGCATACATATTACATGATAGTGTCATGATGTTGGCAATTCACGTATTTTTAGATATAACCCATAATGAATTCTTTAAGTAAACAATATTGCTTAATCAAGCAATGTATTTACAATATTACTCAAATATTACTGAAATATAAAATACACTACAAAATACTAAAAAAGATTTTTAACTGTGACATTTCATTTGGTCTCAGGGCACCCACCTCTGCTTGAGTTTTCTTAGCACACTTGTGTAATTCTTGTGCCTCAATGGTGTGAACACGGTAGTTGATGCTTGATTTTAAGTATTCACAATTATCGCATCAGGGGCTGAGCCCTTAATCTTCGAATCTTTTAAACACTGTCTTGAGATTTTGGAGATGTTCCTTGTTACCCTCACTGATAGCAATGGTATCACTGAGTGCCTGGGCAGCCTTGCAGCTCCTGGTCCATAGTTTTCTGCCAGAGTGCAGGTGCGCATGCTACTCCAAAAATAAGCCCATTATAGTTGGAAAGCCCTTTGTGTCTATGGTGAGAAACACTTGGAATCTTCTTCCATTTCCATCTGACTGATTTGCTCCAGAAAGTTCTACAGATATACTCTCTATTGTGCATAGAGGGTATTGATCTATGAGGGGTGATTGATGTTCGTTGCCTAAGGCAGAAGGAGTCAATTTTAGATAACCTAGCACATTTATTTTTCAACATAGTCCCTTCTTACATTTACACACTTAGTCTAGCAGTCATGAGGCATATGGATCTTGGACCTCCAGAAAGTGTCCACAGATAGGTGATTGATAAGTCCATGAGCTAAGGTAGAAGGATATGAGTTATACAGCTCTCGTTACATACACGTGCAGGTCAACTCTTGAGTGATTATGCAGAAAATTTGAAGTTAATAACTCATCTCTTTCTACCTTAGGCCATGAACTTATCAATCACCCCTGGTGTGGATGCTTTCTGAAGGTCCAAGATCCGTATGCTGCACAACCGCTGGACTAAGTGTGTAAATGTAGGAGGGGACTATGTTGAAATAGAAATGTGCTAGGGTTTCTAAAATTGACTCCTTCTACTTTAGGCCACAAACTTATCAGTCACCCCTTGTACTTTCAGTTCTGGGTTGATAATGACCTTAAAACACCACAGATCTTGACAGACCCATTGTTCTTGGCTACTGGGGTTACTGGTGTTGCCCATGGGCTCCCATCAACCTTAGAAAGAATTCCTTTAGCCTTGATACGATCTCGCTCACTGGCTACTTTGGTCATGATGGTTTAAGGTTTGGATGGTCTTTGTAAAACTTGGTTGTAGCATTTTTATTTAACATTATTTTCCCCTTGATACATCTGAGTTTTCCAATGCCATCCTTGAACACTGCTGTGGCATCATCCAGTACCTTTCTTAATTCAATTCCAGTTGACTTTATCGCAGGAAATGAGATATGAATGGATCTCCAATCAAAATTGTAGTTATCTCAGCCAATCACAGCCCCACAATGCTGGCCTGTTTTTACCATGTACAAGCCCAATGTTGTTTGTTGGTTGTTGCATTTCACTTGTAAAATTGGCCCTATCATAGGTACCACTCTCCGGTGAACCCAAGTCATCTTCAAGGAGTAGTGACTTAGGAAGGCAACATCCATCATTAAGGATCCTCACTTTCTTCTCATTGTTACCACTAGGGAGGAGGTTCAGGAGCCTGAAGACACACACTCAGCGATTCAGGATCAGTTTCTTCCCCTCAGCCATCAGATTTCTGAATGGACATTGAACCCATGAACACTACCTCACTACCTATTTTATTTTCTGCTATTTTACACCACTTATTCTAACTTAAGTATACTTAATGTAATTCTCTTTCTTTCTCTATATTTATTTATGATGTATTTCATTGCACTGTTGCCGTAAAGTTAACGAATTTCACAACATATGCTGGTGGTATCATATTCTGATTATGAATCTTTTCTCCAGTATAAGTTCCCAGCTGGATATCTGCAGGCTTCAGTTCATTATCTTTGAAATTCCATTCAAACTCATTTTGTGGAATGACTGAAACAGCTGAGCCAGTATCCAAATCTATTTTAACTAACTTGCCATCCATTTCTGGTGTAACAATACTGCTTGTCGCTTGTGAGTTTTAACATTGTAATGCTCAAGGCAACTCAGTCCTGTGCCACTCTCATCATTATCAGATTTTCATCAACAGCATGCAGATTAGTGCTCTTTTTGAAACTGTAACTTGACTGTTTGTCTTTTTCTCTTCTCGCTGCAGTCCATTTATTTTTGTCTGCCCAGCCTGCTCGTCGTATGCGTCCCATTTTGTTGCATGTTCTGCAAGTTTCACATTTAAAGCTGCATAGGTCTGGTGCGTGTGAGCCTTTGCCACAATGGTAGCATAATTTGTTTGGCCAGGTCGGTTTCTGTCTAGACATTGCAATTCTGCTCACACTTTCTTTCATTCCTGACTGCAACTCAGTTGCATCTCTGCATCTCTGGCAACACACAGGAGCTCAGGCATCATCTACGGAAAAGAGAATAGCTGACATTTCGGGCAGAAATCCTTCAGCCTGAAATATTGACTGTTTACTCTTTTCCATAAGTGCTGCCTGGGCTGTTGAGTTCCTCCAGGATTTTGTGTGTGTTGCTTAGATTTCCAGCATCTGCAGATTTTCTCTTGTTTGCTTCTCTAGCTGCTGTTTCCATTAACAATGCAATTTCAACTGCCCTTTTAAATGTGAATTGTGCTTGGAGCCACTTTTGATTGCTTTCTTGCAAGATTCCACAGACTAAACAACCTCTCAGTGAAGCCCATCACTGAACTGATAATACTCGATCAATTTCTTCAGTTCAGTCAATAGACAATAGACTATAGGTGCAGAAGTAGACCATTCGGCTCTTTGAGCCTGCACAGCCATTCTGAGATCATGGCTGATCATCTACTATCAATACCTGGTTCCTGCCTTGTCCCCATATCCCTTGATTCCCCTATCCGTAAGATACCTATCTAGCTCCTTCTTGAAAGCATCCAGAGAATTGGCCTCCACTGCCTTCTGAGGCAGTGCATTCCAGACACCCACAACTCTCTGGGAGAAGAAGTTTTTCCTTAACTCTGTCCTAAATGACCTACCCCTCATTCTCAAACCATGCCCTCTGGTTCTGGACTCTACCAGCATCTGGAACATTTTTCCAGCCTCTATCTTGTCCAATCCCTTAATAATCTTATATTTTGCAATCAGATCCCCTCTCAATCTCCTTAATTCCAGCGTGTACAAGCCCAGTCTCTCTAACCTCTCTGCGTAAGACAGTCCTGACATCCCAGGGATTAACCTCGTGAATCTACGCTGCACTTCCTCTGTAGCCAGGATGTCCTTCCTTAACCCTGCAGACCAAAACTGTACACAATACTCCAGTTGTGGTCTCACCAGGGCCCTGTACAAATACAAAATGATTTCCTTGCTCTTGTACTCAAATCGCTTTGTAATAAAGGCCAACATTCCATTAGCCTTCTTCACTGCCTGCTGCACTTGCTCATTCACCTTCAGTGACTGATGAACAAGGACTCCTAGATCCCTTTGTATTTCTCCCTTACCTAACTCTACACCATTCAGATAATAATCTGCCTTCCTGTTCTTATTCACAAAGTGGATATCCTCACACTTATTCACATTAAATGTCATCTGCCAAGTATCTGCCCACTCACCCAGCCTATCCAAGTCACCCTGAATTCCCCTAACATCCTCATCACATGTCACACTGCCACCCAGCTTAGTATCATCAACAAACTTGCTAATGTTATTCTCAATGCCTTCATCTAAATCGTTGATGTAAATCGTAAACAGCTGTGGTCCCAATACCGAGCCCTGTGGCACCCCACTAGTCACCACCTGACATTCCAAGAAACACCCATTCACCGTTACCCTTTGCTTTCTATCTGCTAACCAGTTTTCTATCCATGTCAATATCTTCCCCCCGATGCCATGAGCTCTGATTTTACCCACCAATCTCCTATGTGGGACCTTATCAAATGCCTTCTGAAAATCGAGGGACACTACATCTACTGGATCTCCCTTGTCTAACTTCCTGGTTACATCCTCGAAAAACTCTGATAGATTAGTCAAGCATGATTTGCCCTTGGTAAATCCATGCTGGCTTGGCCCAATTCTATCACTGCTAACTAGATATGCCACTATTTCATCTTTAATAATGGGCTCTAGCATCTTCCCCACTACTGATGTTAGGCTGACAGGATGATAGTTCTCTGTTTTCTCCCTCCCTCCTTTCTTTAAAAGTGGGATAACATTAGCCATTCTCCAATCCTCAGGAACTGATCCTGAATCTAAGGAACATTGGAAAATGATTACCAATGCATCCACAATTTCCAGGGCCACCTCCTTTAGTACCCTAGGGTGCAGACCATCTGGACCTGGGGATTTGTCAGCCTTCAGTCCCATCAGTCTACTCATCACTGTTTCCTTCCTAATGTCAATCTGTTTCATTTCCTCTGTTACCCTATGTCCTTGGCCCATCCATACATCTGGGAGATTGCTTGTGTCTTCCCTAGTGAAGACAGATCTAAAGTACTTATTAAATTCTTCTGCCATTTCTCTGTTTCCCATAACAATTTCACCCAATTCATTCTTCAAGGGCCCAACATTGTTCTTAACTATCTTCACATTCCTAAAAAAAGCTTTTGCTATCCTCCTTTATATTCCTGGCTAGCTTGCATTTATACCTCATTTTTTCTCCCCGTATTGCTTTTTTAGTTAAGTTCTGTTGTTCCTTAAAAATTTCCCAATCATCTGTCCTCCCACTCACCTTAGCTCTGTCATATTTCCTTTTTTTTAATGCTATGCAGTTTCTGACTTCCTTTGTCAACCACTGTGGCCCCTCCCCCCCTTTGAATCCTTCTTTTTCCGGGGAATGAACTGATTTTGCACCTTGTGCATTATTCCCAAGAATACCTGCCATTGCTGTTCCACTGCCTTTTCTGCTAGGATATCCATCCAGTTAACTTTGGCCAGCTCCTCCCTCATGGCTCCATAGTTTCCCCTGTTCAACTGCAACACTGACACCTCCGAGCTGCCCTTATCCTTCTCAAATTGCGGATAAAATTATCATATTATGGTCACTATCTCCTAATTGCTCCTTTACTTTGATAAGATCGCTTATCAAATCCTGTTCATTACATAAGACTAAATCCAGAATAGTCTTGTCCCTGGTCGGCTCTCATACAAGCTGTTCAAAGAATTCATCCTGTAGGCACTCTAAAAACTCCCTATCCTGGGGTCCAGCACCAACCTGATTCTCCCAGTTCACCTGCATGTTGAAATCCCCCATAACTACTGCGACATTACCTTTGCCACATGCCAATGTTAACTCCCTATTCAACTTGCACCCAATATCCATGCTACTGTTTGGTGGCCCGTAGACAACACCCATTTGCCCTTACTGTTCCTCAGTTCTATCCACACAGACTCTACTTCTCTTGATCCTATGTCCCACCTTGCAAAGGACTGAATCTCATTCCTCGCCAACAGGGCCAGCCCACCCCCTTGGCCCACATTTCTGTCCCTACGATAGCACGTATACCCTTGTACGTTCATTTCCCAGGTCTGATCTCCCTGCAGCCATGCCTCTGTTACCCCAACAACATCATAGTTACCAATTCGCACCTGAGCTTCATGATCATCTGCCTTATTTCTGACACTTCGTGCATTCAGATATAGAATTTTTAGCCCATTTCTCCTCTTCTGTTTAAATTGGGGCCTTTTGTGCTTAACCCAACTCCCCGAACTCCCATCGGGCTATACACCCCTTGAATTGTGTTGTCCTTCCTAAATTGACTTATTCTTTCTGCACATTTAACTCCATGTTCCGTCAGACCATCCCTCTGTACATGTGTCCTCCTTATCACTTGTTCTGCCTCCCCTTTTTCTACTACACACTTAATATTCCGAAACCGTGTAGTCCCCACCTGTCCTTTATTCTTCCTCTCACTATCCTCTCTCACACTCTGGATCCCTGCCCCCTACAAATTTAGTTTAAACCCCCCTGAGAAGCACTAGCAAACTTTCCTGCAAGAATGTTAGTACCACTCCAGTTCAGGTGTAAACCGTCCTTTTGGAACAGATCCCACCTTCCCTAGAACTAAGCCCAATTATCTAAAAACCTGACGCCCTCCCTCCGGCACCATCCTCTCAGCCACGTATTAATCTGTATAATCCTTCTGTTCCTTGCCTCACTCGCATGTGGCACAGGTAGCAATCCTGAGATTGTTACCCTGGAGGTCCTGCTCTTCAGCTTCGCACCTAACTCCCTGAACTCCCTACCCTCACTCATCCTACCCACGTCATTGGTCCCTACATGGACCACAACATCTGGATTCTTGCCCTCCCTCTCGAGAATAACCTTCACCTAATCTGAGATGTTCCGGAACCCCCCGACTATAGAATCCCCTATCACTACCGCTCTCTTCTCTTCCCTCCTCCCCTTCCTAGTCGAGGGTCCAACCTCAGTGCCAGAGACAGGACCACTGCAACTTGCTCCTGGTAGGTCATCCCCACCAACAGTATCCAAAACGGTACACTTATTGTTGATGGGAACGGCCACAGGGGTGCTCTGCTCCCCCTGCCTCTCTTGATTGTCACCCATTTGCCTACCTCCTGTCTTTTTGGTGTGACTACCTCCCGTTAACTCTTATCTATCTCTGCCTCTGCCTCCCGAATGATCCGTAGTTCATCCAGCTCCTGCTCTAATTCCCTAACTCGGTCTGATAGGAGCTTCAGCTGGATGCACCTTTTGCATCCTGTAAGCTAAACTGGACTTCCCTTCCTTCTGATTCCACTTATGAAATCTGCAGCATTTTGCAATCAGCAATGGTTTCAGTTCCAAGTGTTGCTGCATTATGTTGACAATAACATTTTGTCTGGTTTGGTTGGTGCAGTTAAATGTCTAAGCAAACTGTTTGCTTGTTCACTCATTACATGCACGAACACACTGGCACTCGTTTTTCATTGGCTGTTTCATTTGCTTCAAAATGCTGATCAACTCTTTCAGTATATATCATCCAGTTATCTGTTGTGCAATCAAACACACCTATCTTTCCAATGTAGCCAGCCATTTCTGCTTATTTATTTATTTTTAAAAATTATTATCACCTGGTACACACTGTTTATGAATCTGCTTCTTGTTCATTTTTTTTTAAAAAAACTTGAGCATCTCTCTTCCCTTCTGAAGAAGAACGTGCTGCATGTCAACTGGTAGGTAGTGTCTCAAGTTTGTTTTAAAACTGTCTTAGATATGGCCCTTGTGGCTAAAGGGATCAGGGGGTATGGAGAGAAAGCAGGTACAGGGTTCTGAGTTGGATGATCAGCCATGATCATACTGAATGGCGGTGCAGGCTCGAAGGGCCGAGTGGCCTACTCCTGCACCTATTTTCTATGTTTCTATGTTTCTTGTCACCACTGCTATTTTTGCAACTCCAGACACTAATGGGAAGAAAAGCATACCACCGTGATACTTGTCCACTTAGCTTTTCTTTTCCTTTTTCTTAGTGAGGCACACACATACGATGTGGTGACATAATGACGTACGCCGTTTACATACTTCATACAAATAACCCATAATGAATTATGCAGATAAATAAAGAATGCTCAATCAAACAATATATTTACAATTTTACTCAAATATTGGAATTATTGTGCAGAGAGGGTTCAAAGGAGTTTCATGAGAATTATTTCAGGATTGAAAGGCTTGTCATATGAGGAGCGATTGATGTTTCTGGGCCTCCACGCACTGGAATCCAGGAGAATGAGGGGGACCTCATTGAACCCTATGGAATGGTGAAAGACCTTGATAGAGTGGATGTGGAGAGGATGTTTCCGATGGTGGAAGTGTTTAAGACCAAAAGACACGGCCACTGAATAGAGGGGCGTCCTTTTAGAGTGGAGACGTGGAAAAAAACTCTTTAGTCAGAGTGGGGTGAGTCTATGGAGCTGGTTGCTTTGGAACCTGAGTCATTGGGTATACTTAAAGTAGGGTTTGATAGATTCTTGATTAGTCAGGGCATGAAAGGATAGAGGCAGGAGATTAAGGGTGAGAGGGAAAATGGCTCAGCCATGATGAAATGGTGGAGCAGACTCGATGGGCCAAATGGCCTAATTCTGCTCCTATATTTTATGGAAACATTAAATACACTACATTTCTTTATTTTTTTTTAAAAGATGTCAGTGGTCTGGGACTGGAGTACGTCACAGAATCATTTTCATTTTACAATCCTGCTCAAGCTCTCAGGTCTTCTTCTGCCAGTTTCTTCAATTTAAACAATCTCCCTCAAAAGGTAATTGGCAGGTAACTTTGGCTTTTTGAATCATGTTCCTAAACTGTGGAGCCCAATACCTAAAAGTAGAAGTGAAGCAGGCTCTCTTGACACTTGCCAGCCCAAAATCTATTTACGTAACCTTACTTTTAACTGACATCTTTGTGTCTTTCATTTTTATGTTTGCAGTTTATTCAATCATAAAGATCTTTGGACTACATCATTTGTAAGGAAAGATCAGCTGACCTGAGGTCCAGGCATAGCCAAGCACACTCACTTCTCAATTACTAGGAACACTCGGACACTTCTAGTGTTGTCTAGCATTGTGGCTTTCTGAGGATTTACATAGGAGTTGCTATGTAGCCCTTAATTGTTCAATGCTCTTGTGCAGTGACTTTGGGATGATACCAGTTGTAGGTATTACTATTGGGACAATGTGTACCCTGCTTATGTTACATCGACTTTCAATTTCCTCTTTTAATTCAGCATATTTCTGGTGTTTTTCACTTGCTGATGAGCGTTTGGAATGGCTGGTTCTATTAAGTAAGTAGTTCTTGCTTGTTTATCCTGCATTATTATACCTGGATGGTTATTATGGATTGACCTAACTGTAATAGCAGATCACTCATAATATAGTTTGTGGGATTCTGACTCTGAAACTGGATCAGGTTTGTATTTATAGTAAGGTATGGTTTCTTTTGAAGCAGGATTTTGGTGAATGATGCTTGTCACTTGATTGTGCCAGTGAAAGTAATCAGATTGAGTTAAATTGCCGCAGGATCCTGTAATGCATTGGATTTTTGTTATTATTATTAATAATATCATTATCTGCATTATATCAGAAATTAAGTTTGATGTCAGGTTCAGATTCAGATTTATTCATCAAAATGTTTACATAAAAATGTATTTTTTAAATGACTTGGATGAGGAAGTAGATGGATGGGTTAATAAGTTTGCTGATGACACAAAGGTTGGGGGTATTGTAGATAGTGTGGAGGACTGTCAGATGTTAAAATGAGACATTGATAGGATGCAGAACTAGGCTGAGAAGTGGCAGATGGAGTTCAACCCAGATAAGTGTGAAGTGGTTCATTTTGGTAGGTCCAGTTCGAAGGCGGAATATAATGTAAATGGTAAGACTCTTGGCAGTGTGGAGGATCTGAGAGATCTTGGGTTCAGTGGCCACAGGAGACTCAAAGCTGCTGCACAGGTTGACAGTGTTGTTAAGAAGACGTCGGTGTGTTGGCATTCATCAACCATTGGATTCAGTTCAAGAGCTGTGAGGCAATGTTTCAGTTATATAAGAACTTGGTCAGACCCCACTTGGAGAGCTGTGTTCAATTCTGGTCACCTCACTACAGGAAGGATGTGGATACTATACAGAGAGTGCAAAGGAGATTTACAAGGATGTTGCCTGGATTGGAGGGTGTACCTTATGAGAATAGGTTGAATGTATTTGGTCTTTTCTCCTTGGAGCGACAGAAGGTGAGAGGTGAGCTGATAGAGGTGTATAAGATGATGAGAGGCATTGATCGTGTGGATAGCCAGAGGCTTTTTCCCAGGGCTGAAATGGCCAACATGAGGGGGCATAATTTTAAGGTGCTTGGAAATAGGGACCTAGGGGATGTCAGGGGTACGTTTTTCACACAGAGGGTGGTGGGTGCATGGAATGCACTGCCAGTGGCAGTAGTGGAGGCAGATACAATAGGGTCTTTTAAGGGCCTCTTTGATAGGTACATGGAGCTTAGAAAAATAGAGGCCTATGCGCTAGGGAAATTCCAGGCCGTCTCTGGAGTAGGTTACATGGTCGGCACAACATTGTGGGCCGAAGGGCCTGTAAGGCGCTGCAAACTTCTATGTTCTATGTTCAAAACATACATTGAAATACGTTATTTGCATTAACAGCCAGCACGTGCAAAGGTGTGCTGGGGGCTTCCCAAAAGTGTCACCAGACATCCCACGCCCACTGTGCTCAGCAACACAAATTAGTCCAAAAATACTATCACGATGGTAAGTAATGTCAGCCTAATTATGGAAATTCATAGATGGATTTTCAGTCCTGTGTGCAAAAAGCACATCTGAAGGCTCTGTACAAAAGTGCTGAATCATCAAAAATCCCAAGAGCGTTTTTTATTGTTGGTTTCAGAGGTGGAGGTGAAAAAATGAATTAAGCTTTGAATTAATGTGAGAAATAGAAGCAGGAGAATGCATTCAGCCTTTCCCCTTTGCTGCTAATCTTTTTATCCCAGCCCAGAATCAGAATTATTATCACCGACTTATATGATGTGAAATTTTTTTTGCTTTGTGGCAACTGTACAGTGTAAAGACATAGAAAGTACTATAAACTACTGTGCACTTATATATAGTTAGGGGGCCTGAAACTTTTGTATAGTACTGTGGTAATTTTATGCAAAACCAAAAACAAATTTCATGACCTGTGTGAGTGATGATAAACCTGATTCTGGTATGGGTCTCTATTGTGGACTGAGAGTGGGAAGGGGGTGGAGAGAGGGGAATAATGATTGGGATAAGGGGCAAGTGCAGGAAGCACCAGAGAGACATTCTGTAGTGATCAATAAACCAATGGTTTGAAATCAAATGACCTTGCCTGGTGTCTCAGGTCTGGGTGTGTCTGTACCCGCACCACCCCCACTCCTGGCACTCCTCTGCCACCTGTCCAATACCATCCCGTGACGCTCTACCTTAGCCAGTCCTGACATCCTTTGCTCCCGCCAGATTTACAAACTCACTCTCTGCTCCATGTTGACAAATACAGTATCGTGCAAAAGTTTTAGGCACCCTCGCTCTATATATGTCCCTAAGACTTCTACACTGCACCGTATACCTGCTGAGAGTGTGCCTTGAGGCTTCTGTACCTCTTTCCTGGGTATTTCCTGGGTGGTGGGGGTCCTTAATGATGGATACCGCCTTTTCGCGGCATTGCTCCTTGAAGTTGTCCTGGATACAATGGAGGCTAGTGAGCATGATGAAGCTGACTGATTTCACAACTCTCTGAAAGTGTGTTGCTTTGCAGCTGCAGTAAAGTGCAATATATATATATATATATATATATATATATAAAAAGAATCCCTGGTTAAAATAGCAAATAAATAAATAAATAAGCAAGTAAATAGTGCAGAGAAGAGAGCAAAACTGTGATTCATCATGGGTTCACGGATTGTTCAGAAATATGATGGTGCAGGGGAAGTCGAGTGTGGGTCTCTAGGCTCCTGTAGCTCATCTTGATGAAGAGGACGTGTTACGGATAGTCAAGGTTCTTAATGACAGAGGCCGCCTTCATGCCTCACCTTCCGAAGATGCCCTTGAAGGTGGGGAGAAGAAGTGGAAGGGTTGAGCAACTTAAAGTTCCTGGGTGTCACTGTCTCTGAGGATATCGAGGCAGCTACAAGGAGGCACCCGTGCTTCATTAGGAGTTCGAGGCGATTTGGTTTGTCACCAAACACACTGGCAAGTTTCTGCGGATGTACAGCGGAGATCATTCCAGCTGGCTGTATCACCGTCTGGTATTGGGGGGGTGGGGGGGCTACTGCACAGGAACGAAACAAGCTTCAGATGGTGGTGGACTTACTCACCTCCATCATGGGCACTACACTATCTTCCGTTGTTGGATTCACTTCACACCACACGCTGTCGGAGCAGTGCTGCCAGGATAATCAAGGACAAGACCCACCCAGCCAACACACTTTCTGTCCCACTTCCCTCCGGGAGAAGGTTCAGGAGCTTGAAGATTCGTACGGCCAGATTTGGGAACAGCTTCTTTCCAACTGTGATAAGACTGCTGAACGGATCCTGACCCGGATCCGGGCCGTTCCTTCCAAATATCCGGACCTGACTTGCACTACCTTACTTTCCCTTTTCTATTTTCTATTTATGATTTATAATTTAAATTTTTATTATTTTATTATCCATTTGTACTCCCGGGAGCGTGAAGCACAGAATCAAATATCGCTGTGATGATTGTACGATTTAGTATCAATTGTTTGGTGACAATAAAGTAATAATAATAAACATAGATAACCTACAGCACAATACAGGCCCTTCGGCCCACAAAGTTGTGCCGAACATGTCCCTACCTTAGAAACTACTAGGCTTACCTATAGCCCTTTATTTTACTAAGCTCCATGTATCTATCTAAAAGCCTCTTAAAAGACCCTATCATATCCACCTCCGCCACTGTTGCCAGCAGCCCATTCCATGCACTCTCCACTCTCTGAGTAAAAAACTTACCCCTGACGTCTTCTCTGTACCTACTCCCCAGCTCCTTAAACCTGTGTCCTCCTGTGACAACCATTTCAGCCCTGGGAAAAAGCCTCTGACTATCCACACGATCAATGCCTCTCATCATCTTGTACACCTCTATCAGGTCACCTCTCATCCTCCTTTGCTCCAAGGAGAAAAGGCTGAGTTCACTCAACCTGTTCTAATAAGGCATGCTCCCCAATCCAGGCAATGTAAATCTCCTCTGCACCCTTTCTATGGCTTCCACATCCTTCCTGTAGTGAGGCGACCAGAACTGAGCACAATACTCCAAGTGGGGTCTGACCAGGGTCCTATACAGCTGCAGCATTACCTCTCGGCTCCTAAATTCAATCCCATTATTGATGAAGGCCAATACATCATATACCTTCTTAACCACAGTCAACCTGTGCAGCTGCTTTGAGTGTCCTATGGACTCAGACCCCAAGATCCCTCTGATCCTCCACACTAGCCTCTGTGGTATCCAAGACACCTTCAAAGAGTGGTTTCCTGGGAAGGTGCCGTCCACCATTAAGGACCTGCACCACCCAGGACATGCCCTCTTTACACCGTCACTGTCGAGGAGGTGGTACAGGAGCCTGAAGACCCACTCAACATTTCAGGAACAGCTTCTGCCCCTCCGCCATCCGATTTCTAAATGGACATTGGACCCATGAATACCACCAATCTTAACTATTTAATAGACATATTTATACTTAATGTTTATAATCAGTTTTTTTCTCTATATTTATTTATCATGTATCTCATTGTACTGCTGCCGTAAAATTAACAAATTTCACGATATCTACCGGTGATACTAAATCAGATTCTGGTTTGGACTTATAGCTGCATTGATAACTTTGGACAAGGTTAGATCCTCAGAAATACTGACACCTAAAAATCTGAAGTCAGCCTTTGAGCTCAGTTGCACGTCTACCACCTGGAGCTCGAAGACACCCTTACAGCGAGGTTGGTTTGCAATGGAAAGAAAGACGGGATGCAAATGAACAATGCCAAGCATGCCACTTTAACAGCCACCGACTGATTATTAACCCCCTCCACCTTTCAGGCCGTATTTTATTTTTAACTGTAACTAGATCCTCTTTTATGGAAAGCGTTTTCTTTTAAGCTGTAGCCACATCCTTTATGAAACTATCAAACCTTGCCTAAAGAAGCAAAGTGGCTGATTTCACATCTTTAATTTCCTTTTGGTATTGGAGTTGGTCTGTGTGCTGATCAGCTGCCCCATTTGTTTCTGACTCGGGGAGGAACTGATATGTTTGCTGGTCACCGAGTCGTTTCACTCCCTTCAATGTGTTCTGTCATTCTCTATGCACTTGTTATCTTGTACCTGCAAGGAGTATGTCTCAAGCCACAGCATTGCCTGAGAGAGGTTTGGAGCTGGTGGGGGGGGGGGGGGGAGCAGTGTGACGTGACATTCAGGCTGGAGTGGGTGCTCCCCCCCCTCCATTTGCTCGGCAGAAGACAAGCTCTATTGTGGTCGACTGCAGACTGATGGCGCGAGTTTGGACTCTCTCATTGTGTGGTTGCGATGCCGTTTGCGCTTGCCAATCTTGTACGTGCCGTGCGTGATTGCTGGTACTGTGTTTTGTATCTTGGTCCCGGAGTAAACGCTGTCTCACTCAGCTGTATTCATGAGTATTCATGTCTGGCTGAGTGACAATTAAACTTGAATTGAACTCAGAGTGTTCTGAAACCACAGAATTACCTGTGGGCTCAGGATAACGGTTAGAACTGAAAAGGCAATGACTTCAGCTTGGACTTATTACTTCTCTGTTTTTAGCCTGCGGTGGCAATTAATTTTATTTTTATTTAGAGATACTGTGCAGTAATGGGCCTGCGCTGCCCAGTTACACGCTTGTGACCAATTAACCTAAGAACCCGTACATTTTTGGAAATTGGGAGGAAACCCACGCAGTATGGGGGATGATGTAGAAACGTCTTATAGTGGTGGGAATTGAACCCAGGTCACTGGCGCTGTAAAGTGCTACGCTAACTGCTACGTTACTGGCATTACGCATTGGTATTTCAGACTCAGAGCATAGGGATTTGGATTTAGATTTATTCATCACGTGTACATCGACGTAAACAGTGAAACGTTCTGTTTGCCAAGGCTGTGCCGGGGCAGCCGGCAAGTGCTCCCACACGTTTTGGCACCAATGCAGTGCGCCCACCACATTCAGCTGAACAACAACGGCACGATGCAAACAACAATAACAAGACAAGCCCCTTTCCCATCAACCACCCTCTCACACTCACGCACAGGCAGGCTACCTTTCACCCTCCATTCCTTGGTACTTTTTTCTTTGACATTAATTTTTATTGGCAACATAGGAGATAGAACAAAACAGCACAGCCTATGATGCTGTCTCGACCTTTTAACCTTCTCTAACTTCAGTCTAATGCAGAGTACAGAACCCTCTATGTGTCTTTCATCCATGTGCCCATCAAACAAGTATCCCTAATGAATCCGCCTTTAACATCACCCCTGGAAGCACATTCCACATACTCATTACTCTCTATGTGAAAAATCTACCTCTGACATCCCTCCCAAACTTTCTTCCCAACACTCTGAAGCTATGCCTTCTCCTATTTGCCATTTCCACTCTGGATTGTCTCTTACCCTTCTATCAAGTCACCTCTCATCCTCCTTTGCTCCACGTCCTTCCTTTAGGTTCCTCCGTATGCCAGGTTGGCGCACCGGGCGGCAGCCTTGCTATTTCTTTCACGCTCGTCTGTCTTACGAGGCCAAGTTGCTTGCTCGATGCTCAACCCAGCATGGGTGGAACTTGCGAAGGGAGCCGGCTGGATTCAAACCTGGGACTTCTCACTCCAAAGTCCAGCACAGACCTAAAGAACTGTACACAATATTCTAAGTGTGATCTAAGCAGAATTATATAGAGTTGCAACATAACCTTGCGGCTCTTGAACTAAAACGCTCGACTAATGAAAACCAACTCACCTTATGCCTTCTTAACAATCCTAACAACTTGCAGGGAAACTTTGGGAGATCTATGGGCATGGACCCCAAGATCCCTCTTCCTCCACACTGTTAACCGTCCTGCCATTGATCAAGTTTGATTTTCCAAAGTGAATTACTTCCCCCTTTTTCAGGTTGAACTCCATCTGCTGTGTCTCTGCCCAGCTCTGCATCCTGTCAATGTCAAAGTTCAAAAATCCAAAATAAATTTTATTATTAAAGTACATATATATCTGTTGTATACCTTATCCAACACTGAGATTAATTTTCCTGTGGGCATACTCCATAAATCTATTGGATAGCAATGTCCCGTTGAAATGTTATACTCTTCTTGGAAAGACATTCTTTTGGAAGGATTTTCAGAGGAAGAGTTCAATGGTATTAAGTTTCTTCATAGCTACCATTGGGTTGAAATTCCACGCTGTTATCTGGCCATTGTTGTTCATTAGAGTTTTATCAGGAGTTTGAGGAGATTTCGTGTGTCACCTAAACCCCTCGCAGATTTCTACAGATATACCGTGGAGAGCATTCTAACTGGCTGCATCACCATTTAGTATGGTGGGGTGGGGGATGTTACTGCACAGGATTGAAATAAGCTGCAAGAATTGTAAACATAATCAGTTCCATCATGGGCACTAGTCTCCCCAGCATTCAGGACATTGTTAAGGAATGGTGCCTCAAAAATGTAACGCCCATAATTAAGAATCCCCATCACCCAGAACTTGTCCTCTTCTCATTGCTATGATCGTGGATGAGGTACAGGAGCCTGAAGACATACACACAATGATCCAGGACCAGCTTCTTCCCCTCTGCTATTCAAATTCTGAATGGACACTGAACCCATGAACACTACCTCACTAATTCTTAATTTTTTTTATTTTTGCACTACAAATTTAACTATTTGGTATATATATACTTAACGTTATTCATGTTTTTTTCTCTATTATTATACATTGCATTGTACTGTTGTCACAATGACGACAAATTTCATGACATATTCTGCCAATGTTAAATCTGATTCTGATTCCTATATTGCTGCTTTTCTGTTTTATATCCATGGCTAAACTTTACTTCTGCTAAGTAAAGTCCTGCAGTAATTCAGCTTTTCATCTCTTTTGAACCTTTTGCAAAACTCTGCAATTTATTTCCCTTTATAACTTCCCTTTATTATTTCCGTTTATTCCTTCTCCAGACCTGCAGAATTCGCCTGACCTGCAGAATTCCTCCAGCATTTAGCATGTGTCCCTCTGAATTTCCAACATCTGCAGAAACTCTTCATTTTCTGAAGA
Organism: Hypanus sabinus; assembly: GCF_030144855.1. Classification (NCBI taxonomy): domain Eukaryota; kingdom Metazoa; phylum Chordata; class Chondrichthyes; order Myliobatiformes; family Dasyatidae; genus Hypanus; species Hypanus sabinus. The sequence continues at coordinate 7,020,738 of NC_082729.1, read as the reverse complement.
TGTCCTATGTGGCAGGGTGGTTCCAATCTGCTGCCAAAGACACCAGATCAAAATCAGAATCAGTTTTATTATCACTGATATCTACAACACAATATTTGTTGTTTAGTGGCAAAGACATAAAATTACTATACATTACAAAATAAGAAAGATCCATCTTGAGAAAAATGTTTCCTCACTTTCTGCTAAATGTTAGAGACGGACTCCTGTCTGATGGTTCAATGACTTCATGTAGTCAGTCATTCAGATACGTATTTGAGAATTGCCCCTTTGTGTTCCACTAGAACAGGGTTCTCCAACCATTTTTATGTTATGAACCTCTACCACAAACTGAGGCACCCGTGGACCTCAGGTTGGAAGTCTCTGCACTAGAAGATTGTTGTGAAAGCTGATGAGAATTGAGGCAAACTGCCCTCCGACTCTCTGGATTGGCTTCTCATCCGTAACCATATTCAGAAATGCCTTGTGGCATGCCTGCCCTCGGCAGTGGAAGAGTTCAAATTTGCAAGCCATCTCTGGAACATCAGAGAGTCACAGAAAAGCACAGCAAAGAAACAGGCCCTTCAGCCCATTGAGTCCGTGTAAAGCCGTGACCTAAAGTGGGACCATAGCTATCCATACCCCTACCATCGATGTACCTTCTCTTAAACATTGAAATCGAGCTTGGATGCACCGCTTACACAGGCATCTTGTTCCACAAGCTCATGACCCTCTGAGTAAAGAAGTTTCCCCTCATGTTCCCCTGAAACTTTTCACCTTTCACCCTTAACCCATGACCAGTTGTAGAACCACACAACCTCAGTGGAAAGAGCCTGCTTGCATTTACTCTATCTATACCCCTCATAATTTTGTATACCTGTATCAAATCTCCTCTCAATCTACTATATTCCAAGGAATAAAGTCCTAACCTATTCAATCTTGCCTTATAACTCAGGTAGTCCAGACCCGGCAATGTTCTTGTAAATCTTTTCTTGCACTCTTTAAACCGTATTAACATGGTGAAGTTGGCTTGATATTGTTCTATCTGAAAGCTTGTTCATTTGGAAGATGCTTAAAATCCAAGAACAGGAGAGATTAACAGATAAACTAGACAGTCAGAATCTGTAAGTTACAGTAAGTATCTATATATAGTTTTTTTTTAAAAACTTAGCTTAAATAAATAGTACATAAAGAGAAAAGAAGGTAGTGACATAGTGTTCATGGGTTCAACGTCCATTTAGAAATTGGATGGCAGATGGGAAGAAGCTGTTCCTGAATCATTGAGTGTGTGCCTTCAGGCTCTTGTTCCTCCTCCCTTATGGTAACAGTGAGAAGAGGGCATGTCCAGGATGGTGGGGGTCCTTTATGATGGATGCTGCCTTTCTGAGGCATCGCTCCTTGACGATATCCTGGATACTATGGAGGCTTGTACCCATGATGGGGGCTGACTGAGTTTACAACTCTCTGCGGCTTACTTCGGTCCTGTGCAGTAGACACCCCCTCGCATACCAGACGGTGATGCAGCCAGTTAGAGTGCTCCCCACTGTACATCTGCAGAAACTTGCAAGTGTTTTTGGTGACATATCAAATCTCCACAAACTCCCAATGAAATATAGCCGTTGTCTTGCCTTGTTTGTAGCTGCATCGACATGTTGGGCCCAGGTGAAGTCCTCAGAGATATTGACACCCCAGGATCTTCAAATTTCTCACTCTTTTCACTTCTGAAGCTTCTATGAAGTTTGGTGTGTGTACCCTTGTCTTACCCTTCCTGAAGTCCATGAACAGTTCATCGGTTTTACCGACGTGCCGCTCCCCCTTCCCTTTCTCCCATGGTCCACCCTCCTCTCCCATCAGATGCCTTCTTCTTCAGCCCTTTACTTCTTTCACCTATCACCTCCCAGCTTTTTGCTTCATCAAAGAGCGTGTACGTTATACAACCGCTTCTGTATGCAGTGCTCCAGATAAATTGAGAAGAGAGGGGAGGAGAGGTGAGGGAAGGGAAGGGAGGAGAAGATGTTTAGTGAAGAGATTTGCAAAGTGAAACAGAACTCCCCTTGTTCTACCTGATAAGTAGCAGCAGAATATCTTCACAGAGAAGACTGTTCTACCTGAAGGCCATTTGTGGGAGCACTTTGATCTTCCTGTAGCTGCTGGTCACACTAACCACAACCTCAAATAACATAAAAGACCCTCGATTGTGACCTTTAACTCATCTGAAAAATGATGTGTTGTTTCAGGCCCTTGAAGTGCATTACAATAACATTATGATTGACGCTGCTTTGAACTCAGTTCAATAAAATGTCTATTTTAATATTGCAAAATCCCCAGTGGATTTAAACGGTGGTTTGCACTGAAGCTGCTCAAGTGGAGTGGAGCTACAAGAAATGAGTTGTGCTAACAGGAACATAGTTTAAAAGACTCAGAGTCAGAATCAGGTTTAAGATCACCGGCACGTGGGGTGAAGTTTGTTGACTTTACAGCAGCAGTGCAATGCATGATAATATATAAAAAAACATGAATTACTGGAAATATGTACAGTGCCTATACAAAGTATTCACACCCCTCCCCCCCGAAAATTTTCACATTTTATTGTTTTACAACATCGAATCATGATGTATTTAACTTGACTGTTTTTGACTCTGCTCAACAGAGAAGGAGTCTTTTTCTGTTGATCAGTGTTTTAAAAAAAGCCAAATTCCCCCTCCCCCCATTACTTTAAAAAATCTCTTACTATCTTTCCTTTCAGTTAGTCCTGACGAGGGGTCTCAGCCCAAAACGTCGACAGCGCTTCTCCTTATAGATGCTGCCTGGCCTGCTGTGTTTCACCAGCATTGTGTGTGTTGTCTGGATTTCCAGCATCTTCAGATTTCCTCGCGTTTGCAAATTAAATCTACTGTGATTAAATTTCGTAAAACAATAAAACATGAAAACTTCCAAGGGGGGGAATACTTTTTATAGGCACTGTATATTGAGTAGTTAAATTCAATAAGTAATGAGGTAGTGTTCATGGGTTCATTGTCCATTCAGAAATCCGATGGCAGAGGGGAAGAAGCTGTTCCTGAATCGTTGAGTGTGTGCCTTCAGGCTTCTGTACCTCCTCTCGGATGGTAGCAATGAGAAGAGGGCATGCCCTGGGTGGTAGGGGTGCTTAATAACGGACACCGCCTTCCTTAGGCATTTCTTCGTTAAGATATCTTGGATACTACATAGGCTAGTGCCCATGATGGAGCTGACTAAGTTTACAATTCTGTGCTGCTTACTTCAATCCTGTGCAATTGCACCCCCCACCCCGACAACCACCCTGCCCCCTGTACCAGACGGTGATGCAGCCAGTCAGAATGCTCTTTAAAGTACATCCGTAGAAACTTCCTGGTGAAAAGTTTGGAGAGACGAAAAGCAACATTAAACAGGAGTGGTCAAGAATGCTGGTAGATAATTGACTAAGTAGCTCAGAGAATTGTCAGGGGAGAGCAAAGCGCCAATTTCAAAGCATTTGCTTCAAATTCCTCCCCTTCTTGCCGTTTTTTTTCCCTTGTCATTTGCAATCAGCGGATTAACACCTTCAGCAGAACACCAGAGGGGATGGGAATGTTGATTTTATAGCTTGTAAGTGAAGGGATCTCACAGAACAGCGATTCACACACAGATGGAGTTTCTGACTATCCCGTCCCTCACGGTGTAAGATTCCAGTGTCAGTGTTAAAAATTGCAGGTGAAGATTTGCAGAAGCAAATGGTTCAGCTGAGGTGTTAGAGGTATACCAAACTGCAAACGTGTCAGAAACGGCAGGCATCTGTTGAAATAGCGATCAGTTGAGTCCGAAAGGAGAAGATTCGATATGGAACTCAGAATAAGGTGTAATATCACCAGCATATGTAGTGAAATTTGTTGACTTTGCAACAGTAGTACAATGCAATGCATAATAATAGAGGAGAAACTGTGAATTACACTAAGTATATAGACATATTTTCATTAAATAAGTCATGCAAAAACAGAAATGAAAATGTGCTGTTCATGGGTTCAATGTCCATTCAGAAACCAGATGGCAGAGAGTAAGAAGCTGCTCCTGAGTTGTGGGGTGTGTGCCCCCAAGCTACACTACCTCCTCCCTGATGGTAGCAGAGAGAACCTGGGTGATGGGGGTCCTTAATGATGGACACCACTTTTTTGAGGCATCATTCCTAGAAGATGTTGGAGAGATGGGTGCCCTTGATGAAACTGACTAAGCTTACAATGCTCTGCAGCTTCTTTTGATTTTGTGTGGTAGCCGCTTCCCCCGTAGCAGATGGCGATGCAGCCAGTTCGAATGCTTTCCACAGTAAACCTGTAGAAGTGTCGACTGTCTTTGATGACGTACTAGATCTCCTCAAACTCCTAATGAAATATAACTGCTGCCATGCCTTCTTTGTAGCTACATCAGTAGGTTTGGTCCAGGTTAGACCCTCAGAGATACTGACACCGAGGAACCTGAAAGTGCTCACTCTTTCTCTTCTGACCCCTCTATTTGGATCCGTATTCTCACGCTGAAGCTCAGCATTCTCATCTCTGGGTTGGAATGGCCTGGATCTGAGTTGTTTTTATATATTTGTTCATGGTACGTGGATGTCACTGGCTCTTAACACCCAGCCTTAACTGTGCCTGAACAGGGGAAGCAGTCGCAATTCGTCAGGAACCATCTCATTTCAAAGTTCAAAAAGTACGTGTCACCATATACAACCCTGAGATTCATTTTCTTGCAGGCAATAACAGAATATACGAGAAACACAATAGAATCAATGAAAGACCGCTCCTAATAAGATGGACAATATCACTGCGCAAAAGAAAACAACAGATTGTGCAAATACAAAAGGAAAGTAAAAAAAATAATGAATTGGCAATAATTTTCGAGAACATGAGATGGAGTCCTTGAAAGTGAGTCCATAGGTAGTGGGAACAGTTCAGTGATGGGGCAGGTGAAGGTGAGTGAAGTTATCGCCTCTGGTTCAAGGGCCAGATGGTTGGGGGCAGTAACTGTTCCTGAACCTGGTGGTGTGAGTCCTGAGGCTCCTGTACCTTCTACCCGATGGCAGTAGCAAGAAGACAGCATGGCCAGGATGGTGGAGGTCCTTGATGATGGATGCTACTTTCCTACAACAGCACCATATAGGTGTGCTCAGTGGTAGGGAAGGTTTTACCTGTGACGGACTGGGCCACTTGTAGGGATTTCCGTTCACAGGCATTGGTGTTTCCATGCCAAGATGTGATGCAACCAGTCAATATACTCTCCAGCACACATCTCTAGAAGTTTGTCAAAGTTTTAGATGTCGTGCCGAATCTCCACAAACTTCTAAGAAAGTAGAGGCACTGCAGTGCTTTCTTCATAATGGCACCTACGTGCTGGGCCCAGGGCAGGTCCTCTGAAATGATAACACCATGGAATTTAAAGTTGCTGACCTTTTCAATCTCTGATCCTACAATGAGGAGCTCTGGATTCCTCCTCTTGAAGTCAATAATCATCACTCAGCCAGATTCTCATCCTCCCTCCTATATGTTGATTTGTCGCCATCCTTCAATAACCGTGGTGAAGTTGGCAAACTGAAATGTGGCGTTGGAGCTTCACAGCCTCACAGACGGAAGTATAAAGCGGGGGACTAAGCATGTCGCCTCGTGGAGCACCTGTGCTGCGGGACATGGCAGTGGAGATGTTGTTGCCAATCTAAACTGACCGGGGGTTTGCAAATGATGAAATCGAGGATCCAGTTGCATGAGGCGGCCTAGGAGTTGAAGCTTATTGATTAGTTTTGATGGGATTGTGGTACTGAATGCCATGCTATAGTCAAGGAAGAGCCTCCTGATGTATGCATTTTTGCTTCATTTGTCCACAACAGGGATCAAAGTTCAAAGTTCAAAGTTAACAATGTCCATATATGTTACCATATACTACCCTGAGATTCATTTTATGGGGGCATTCACAGTAGAACAAAAAAAATGCAATAGAATCAATGAACACAAAGACTGACAACCAATAGGCAAAAGAAGACAAATTGTGCAAACACAAAAAAGAACAAATAATAATAAGATATGCTAAAAGCAGTTATAAAAATACCCACAATTGGAAAAGCACCGGCAGTGATAATATTCATAATTATTGCTATAAAAATTTACTTGTCTTCATCTGTACCTATCAAAAATTTTCTTAAAAATACAGAAAAAAAGCCCAAATTTTTGACAGAAGGAAAAACATGCATTTTTACCTAAATGGGAAATCACAAATGAGCCACCAAAATATCATCATTACTCATTTACAAACTATGCATAAAATTGTAACATCATGCATCTCGCAGCTAATCACCACTCACTTAGATAGCCACAGAAGAGTCGAAAGGATGCCGTAAGGGTATGAGAGGATGTAAAGAACAACTGATAATAGATTCTGTAATTCTAAGTCAAGTCCAACAGAAAAGCAGAAGTCTTTCACGTCGCTATGTTGACTACCAAAAGCATTTGATTCTATCCCTCACTCATGATTAACAGAAGTTCTTCATATTTATAAACTACACCTGATACTTGTGAAATTCCTTCAACATCTGATGAAGCATTAGTGTACTATAATCACTCTATCTATTAACAATCAAAAATGAGCAACCACCGTTATCAAAATTAACCGATGCATTTGTCAGGGCGACTCTCTATGGTTCTGTCTTGCATTAAACCCGCTCTCTAATTTACTGAATTGGATGAAAGTAGGGTATCAAATCAGAAACTACCAAACAAGTTACATGTTGACCCACTTTCCACACATGGACAATTTGAAATTATACACTCCTTCATCAGTAAAGCTAAAGCAATTTATTCAAGTAGGAGAACTATTTTCTAAAGACCTAAAGTTCTAAAGAACTTTGTACTGGATAAGAGCAGAAGATTAAACATAAAGAAAGGTGCAATAGAGCTGGTAGAATACAAAACAGAGCAACGAGATCCAATACAACCGATGGATGAATATGAAGCATCTAAGTATCTGGGATATCAACAAGCAAAGTAAATAGATCACAGTGTGATAAAGGGAAAACCTCCCACAGAATTTACTTCAGGGCTTAAGAAAACCTGCCAAACAGAGCCCAATAGTAAAAATTCCACAATAAACAATTCCGCTACACCGATATTAATATATTGCTTCGGCATAATATCTTGGTCTGAAACTAATCTGGAAAACTTACAAAGAAAAATAAGAACTGAAATGACAAATTTTAGAAAGGATTATGTACACTCATACACACTTAGATTAACATTACCTAGGACGGAATGGGGAAGGGGGATAACAGGCATAAAAAGTTTACACAACAGTCTGATAAAACTTCTAAGGATATATTTTTATCAATGAGAACAGTGTTTAGCACTCCACGCGAGTATATGCAATTCTCATAAGAAGTATACACCACTAAACTTAAATGAGTTAAACTTAACTTAAATGTCCGCCATCATGGGCATTTACACTACACGCTGCATCTGCAAAGGAAACAGCATTATGAAGGACCCCGTGCACCCCTCATACAATCTCTTCTCCCTCCTGCCGTCTGGGAAAAGGCTCTGAAGCATTCGGTCTCTCACGACCAGACTATGTAACAGTTTCTTCCCCCAGGCTATCAGACTCCTCAATACCCAGAGCCTAGACTGACACCTTGCCCTATTGTCCTGTTTATTATTTATTGTAATGCCTGCACTGTTTTTGTGCACTTTATGCAGTCCAGTGTAGGTCTGTAATCTAGTGTAGCTTTCTCTGTGTTGTTTTTTTTTACGTAGTTCAGACTAGTTTTTTGTACTGTGTCATGTAACACCATGGTCCTGAAAAACGTTGTCTTATTTTTACTGTGTACTGTACCAGCAGTTATGGTCGAAATGACAATAAAAGTGACTTGACTTGACTTGAGAGCACAACCCTGAAAAATGAAGAAATTATCACTATAGAAATAAAAGTTAACCAATGGAAGAGCTGAGCCCTCCATGGAAGACATCCCTACATTCTGAGCAGACTGGAGAAAACCTGCAGCTGTTGAAAATCCGAGCAACACACGCAAAATGCCGGAGGAACTCAGCAGGCCAGGTCGCATCTAGGAAAAGAGTACAGTTGACGTTTCGGCCCAAAATGTTGACTGTTCTCTTTTCCTAGATGCTGGCTGGCCTGCTGAGTTTCTCCAGCATTTTATCTGAGCAGACTAGATGTTGACAAGTGTCGAACGCCTGGCTCAGAAACAGAGGGGTTTCTTGCAGCAGTACAAGACCATGTATCAAAAGCACATAATAAAAAACTGACAAAGTCAAGACAATTCTTGCAGGAAATGGCAAGAGAAAGCTAAGTCTCTTGTGCCGTCTACCTTATTGCAACAGCGAGACGAGAGCATGACCAGGGTGGTGGGGATCTCTGATGATGGATGGTGCTTTCTTACGACAGCATCACCTAGTTCACTAACTCATGCTTTATTGAATCCATTGTATTTCTCTATTACTCTGTGAACGTCTGCAGGAAAATGAATCTCAGGGTAGTGTTTGGTGACATACAAGGGGTGATTGATATGTTTGCGGCCTAAGGCAGAAGGAGTCAATTTTAGAAAACCTAGCACTTTTATTTTTCAACATAGTTCCCTCCTACATTTACACACTTAGTCCAGCGGTCGTGGAGCATATGGATCTCGAACCTCCAGGAAGTGTCCTCAGATGGGTGATTGATAAGTTTGTGGCCCAAGGTAGAAGGAGATGAGTTATACAGCTCTTGTTACATGCACGTGCAGTTCAACTCTTTGAGTGATTATGCAGAAAGTTTGAAGTTAATAACTCATCGGGGTGATTGATAAGTTCGTAGCCTAAGGTAGAAGGAGATGAGTTAACTTCAAACTTTCTGCACAATCACTCAAAGAGTTGTGAGGAGGGTTGATACTTTGCTGCTGCTTGTGCATGGAAGACGGGAGGGGGGTTTTGGGGTTCTAATGTTCTTTCTGTCATTCATTCTTTGGGGTTTTTTTTCCTGTTCGTGGATGTCTGTGAAGAGTAAGAATTTCAGCTTGTAGGATCCAGATCCCAGTGCAGCAACCCGTTCAAAGCTGTTCTCAGTCTCCCCAAATCGGCTCGGCACTTGGAACGATCCAACCTTGCACTCGGGTTAGGTGGAGGGGCATCAGAACTCTTCCGTGTTGATTCCTCTACAAAACGTTCACTCCATCTCTGGCACTGATACCATCTCTGTCTGTGACCCCGGCTCGAACGCGTTGCACCTCGCAATGACCCAGCACGGCTCGGACCGGACTCGCCTCCGCCTGCCTCCTCACCGTCTCTTTTGATACTTCACCACCATTTGCCTCAGAAAAGATGTTATAAGTAATATTTTCAGTTGAATCTCTTGCCTTTCGATCTACCGGTAAGCTGTCAAACATCTTCAGTAGCGCCATCTTAAACCATCTTGAGCTGCTATCTTAAACTCCCAATGAAATATAGCCTCTGGCGTGACACCTTTGTAATGGTGTCAATATGTTGATCTAGAATAGATCTTCAGAGATGTGGACAGCCAGGAATGGAAAGCTGCTCACCCTTTCCACTCCTGACCCCTCGATGAAAAACCTCTCTGGAATACTGAAATGTAAACTGATTCTTCAATAATAATGAAAATCTTTACAATATCAATAATGTATAATATGCCTCCAGCCCCTTGGCATGAACATTGAATTTTCCAACTTCCGGTAATTCCCTCCCTCTCCCTTCCCCCATCCCAGTTTCACTCTGCCTCCTCCTCCAGCTGCCTATCACCTCTCTCATGATTCTGCCTTCTACTACACATAGTGCTTTCCCCTTACATTCCTTCTGCACCTCTCCTGCCTATCCCCTCCCTGCTACCCCTTCCCACCCCTTGATCTTTCCCCTTACTGGTTTTTCACCTGGCACCTTCCACCTTCCCCCCACCTTCTTTATAGGGTCCCTGCCCCCTCCTTCTTCAGTCCTGATGAAGGGTCTCAGCCCGAAGCGTTGACTGCTCGTTTCCACGGATGCTGCCCGACCTGCTGAGTTCATCCAGCGAGTTGTACGTGTTGCTTTGACCCCAGCATCTGCAGTGTATTTTGTGTTTCCAGTAACAATAAACCTGATTTGGATTCTGATTCTGGTCCAACCTGTCACCAATTAGGTGTACAGGTAGGTAGGGTCATGAAGGAAGCATTTGGAGCAATGGTCTTCATAAATCAAAGAACTGAGTACAGGAGATGGGATATTATCATACGAGGAACGTTTGATGGCTCTGGGTCTGTACTCGTTGGAATTCAGAAGGATGAGGGGGGTTCTCATTGAAACCTTTCGCATGTTGAAAGGCCTAGACAAAGTAGATGTGGAAAGAGTAGATGGTAGGAGAGTCTAGGACAAGAGGGCACAGCCTCAGGATAGAGGGGCACCCTTTCAAAATAGAGATATGGAGAAATTTCTTTAGCCAAAGGATGGTGAATTTGTGGAATTTGTTGTCACGTGCAGTTGTGGAGGCCAAGTCGTTGGGTGTATTTAAGGCAGAGATTGATAGGTTCTTGATTGGACATGGCATCAAAGTTTACGGGGAGAAGGCCTGGAAATGGGGTTGAGGAGACGTTAAAAGAAAAAAGGATCAGCCATGATTGATTGGTGGAGCAGACTCGATGGGCCAGATGGCCTAATTCTGATCCTATGTCTTATGGTTGTCTTGAACTTGCAGACGATGTTGTTGAGCCCTGATTTGGAGCATCATGTGCATTTTTGGTCACCTACCCCCAGGAAAAATAAGGTTGAAAGAGTACAGAGAAAGTTTACAAGGATGTTGCTGGGTCTGGAGGGCCTGAATTATAAGGAGAGATTGAATAGGTTAGGACTTTATTCCTTGAAATTTAGAAGATTGAGGGGAGATTTGATAGAGATATACAAAGTTATGAGGGGTAAAAATAGGGTAAATGCAAACAGGCTTTTTCCACTGAATCTGGGAGGGATTAGAACTAGAAGTTATGGGTTAAAGGTGACAGGTGAGAAGTTTAAAGGGAACATGAGGGGAAACTTCATCAGAGGGTTGTGGGAGTGTGGAACAAGCTGCCAACGCAAGTGGTGGATGTGATTTTGATTGCAACACGTAGGAGAAGTTTGGATAGGTACATGGATGGTAGGCGCATGGAGGGCTATGGTCCAGGTGCAGGTTGATGGGAGTAGGCAGTTCAAATGGCTCAGCACAGATTAGATGGGCTGAAGGGCCTTTTTCTATGCTGTATTTTTGTATGACTATAAGTACATACAAAGAAACTGGTCCAAGCAAGAAGGCTCAACAAATATTGCTTATGATTTGCACACTTCAATTATTAATAATAATTCCATATGCTGTAATTGCAGAATAACGGCTGCACGTTGATTACTATGAGGCTTCCCTTCACCTGAGGGTGTGTTTGATTTTCTTAAAGTGATTTGGTTTCTAAAATTAGAAAGAGGCCCTAGTTTCTGTTGGAAATCTGTGCTCACGTGTACAGCGTGCAGCCTGATTCTTCATCAGTAGAACATTACACACCTCGCTGCTGGATAAGATGTTCAGAAGAGGGGATTAACCTCTTTTGTAATGTTATTACTGTAGTACTTCAGAAGGGTCAATCAGAACAAGCTGCAGGAAAATTTCTGTGTCTAACAGTGCTGAGACGTGTCCTCTGAGCACCAGTAACATCAGCAAATTTAAAGGAAAATCCTGACGCGCTCCAAATGCTGTTGGCCGATAGTTAACCAAAGGCAAAAATCTCCAGATGCTGGAAGTCTAGGTAGATCGAAAGAAAATCAAAGTGAAGTTGAAAATTGTTGGACATACTCAGCAGTTACTTAGAGTAGCATAACAAGAGAGAGAAATTGAGTTAATGATTAAGATACCTGAGGAAATTGAAGCAAGTAAGGCTCTTCCCCCCCACCCACCCCCGACATCTTCATTGCTTTTTCAGGAGCACCATTGAGAATGTCCCATTGACCAGGATCAGATGGGTATACGGCAGAGTGGTACAAAGAATTTAAAAATGAGTTAATTCCTGTTTTACTCCCCACACTGAACTGGAAAATGCCACCCAGTTGGAAGGAAGCGATAATCTCAGCTATACCGAAAGAAGGCAAGGATAAAATGGAATGCCGGTCATTTAGACCAATATCCATCCTTAATGTAGATTATAGGTTATTTACCTCCATCATGGCCAAACGATTAGAAGAGTCTCTACCCATACTGATACGTAATGATCAGACAGGTTTTATACGACAACGCCAGACTCAAGACAATCTACGAAGGACACTTCACATTATGGATCATATACAAAAAAATAAAATCGAAGCAATAGTGATAAGCGTGGACGCTGAAAAAGCATTTGATTCAGTTAATTGGAATTTTCTTTACAGAGTTTTACATAGATTTGGTTTCCAAGACACAATTATTAAAACTATACAGACACTATATGACAATCCTACTGCTAGGATTAAAATCAATGGATATTTATCAAATAGTCTTACCCTAGAAAGGGGCACGAGACAAGGTTGTGCATGGTCACTGCTACTCTTCGCACTATATCTGGAACCATCAGCTCAATATATCAGACAAAATGAAGATATCAGGGGAATTACTATTAAAGGGACAGAGCATAAATTGGCTTGTTATGCGGATGACATTTTGATCTATCTAGGGCAACCAACATACTCTTTACCTAATTTGATGCAATCCTTTGAACAATATAGTCAATTATCAGGATACAAGATCAACTTAGATAAAACCCAATTACTTTCATATTACTATAGCCCACCAAGAGAAATTGAAAGTCAATACCCCTGGGCATGGCACACAGTGTCTTTCAAATATTTGGGCATCATTATGCCAAAAGATTTGGCAAAATTATCAGAATGTAATTATCAGCCTTTATATAAAAAAATTAAGGAAGATATGGCAAGATGGAACTTGATTCCTTTTTTCAATCTCAGTTCAAGGATTGAGTCTATTAAAATGATTATACTGCCCAGACTGTTACATCTCTTTCAGACACTACCAATAGAGATTACCGTAATTAAAATCAATTCAATGAATGGAACAAGATGCTATCAAGGTATATTTGGCAGTGTAAAAGGCCTAGAGTTCATCTCAAAACTTTGCAATTAGCAAAGAAAAAGGGAGGATGGGGCTTGCCTTCTCTTAAAAATTATTATTTTGCAGCACAGTTGAGAGCTGTGATATGTTGGTGCAACCCATCATATGACGCTCAATGGAAAAACATTGAGGAGCGGGTACTTCCCATCCCCATACAAGCAATTTTGGCTGATAACAACCTGCAAAGGTACATAAATGCTATTGATAACCCATGGGTGAAATTGACTCTTAAAATATGGAAAATTACTATAAAAGAATATAATCTAGAGGGAGATATTGCAATTCTTAAATGGTGTGCATATGACTCTGATTTTACACCAAATAAATTGGATGCTTGATTTAAGGACTGGACAGCTAAAGGAATAATAGTTCTTTGCAACATAATGAAAGAAGGAAAACTGTTCAGTTTTGAAATGCTTAAAGAGAAACACTTATTAGAAAAACAAGATTCTGATCGGTATTTATAGATGAGACAATATGTTAATAAGACGCTTAAAAATGTAACCAAGGCAAATACATGCTTGATAGAGCTCCTTAGAGAAGCATATAATTCGGATAATGGTAGTAGAATCATTTCAAGCATGTATAAGGGGTTGTCAAATCTTAAAACACATCCGACTTCATACATTAGAATAAAATGAGAGAAGGAAGGAGGGATAATTATATCTGAGGAAGAATGGACAACAATATGGAGATATCAATGGAAGTGTACCAGTTCACAGAAATGGAGGGAGTTTGGATGGAAAAACTTGATAAGATATTTTATTACACCCTATCAGAAATTCCATTATGATGGTAACCTCCCTGTTTGCTGGAGAAATTGTGGAAATCAAAATGCAAATCATTATCATATTTTTTGGGACTGCCCTGTTATCAAAAACTATTGGAGGGGGATACACAATGCCCTACAAGACATCTTTAAATGTGAAGCACCCTTGGAGAGTAAGATCATATATTTTGGATATATACCTCAAGAATGGTTGAAAAGAGATAAATATTTAATGAATATGCTGTTGGTGGCTGGTAAAAAGACTCTTACTAGGAAATGGTTATCACAGGAGAGCCCAACTTTAAATACATGGATGGAAATTATAATGGACATATACAAAATGGAGAAGATAACGGCATCTGTTAATCATAAGCTGGAACAATTTGATTCATACTGGGGAAAAATGGTTTAACTACATAATGCCTCGTAGGCCTGATTTTATTCTCACAAATCAATGAATCTGTTGTAAAAAAAAGATCACTCCCTACTTGTACATAATTCTTTCCTTTTGCTTAGTTTTTCTTTCCACTCTTTTCTATACGTGTATACCCCAGATAAATACTTTGTGGAGATTTTGTGATATATATGATTATATGATATATATGTACAATGTCTGAAATACATCTTATGGAAATGTTTGTTTGATGAACTTCAATAAAAAAAATTACAAAAAAAAAAGAGAATGTCCCATTGACAACAGGATCAGAGATATCGATTCCTTTCAAAAATTAAACCTTCTCCAGGACCAGCATATCTTTCCTCAGATATGGGGCCCAAAATTGCTTGCAGTATTCCAAATCCAATCTGACTAATGCCTTATAAATTTTCGGCAGTGCCTCTTTGATTATATATTTCAGTTCTCTCAAAATGAGTGTTAATATTGCGTTTGCCTTCCATACAACTGACTCCACCTGCAAATTGACCTGAAGGGATTCACAGGTGTGCGTGGATGACCTGAATGCCACCAAGGAATGCTCTTATCTTTAAAGCTCTGCCTTTGGTGAAGCCTAAATAGACAGAGTTTTAAGTAGGTCCTTGTGGCCAAGCACCTTTGCTCCATCCGCAACGAGCAGGACTTCCCGGTGACCAACCATTTAAAATCCAATTCCCATTTCTGTTCCAACATCTTGGTCCATGGCCTCCTCTGCTGCCAGGAAGAGGCCACTCTCAGGTCAGGAACCATCGATTTCTCTAACTTCTGGTAAGTTCTTCCCCTTCCTCTCCTCTCTTCCATTCCCCATTGTGGCTCCTCTCATACCCCTTCTTTTCATCCTCACCTGCCCATCACTTCCCTCTGGTCCCCCTTTTCCTCCCCTTCCTCCCATGGTGCACTCTCTTCTTTGACCAGATTCATTTTTCTTCAGCCCGTTACTTTTTCCACCTATCACTTCCCAGATTCTCACTTCATCTCTCACCCAATCATACACCTTCCCTCCAATGCTCCCACTTTCCCCATAATCCAATCATCTTCCCCTGCACCTGGTTTCACCTATCACCTGTGCTCTTGTACTCCTTCCCTTCTCTCCACTTTCTCATTCTGGCCTCTTCCCCTTTCTCTTCCATTCCTGATGAAGAGAGGCGGCTAACAAAGTTGACTGTTTATTCCTCTCTAAGAACATTGCCAGACCTGTTGAGTTCCTCCAGCAATTTTTGTGTGTTAGCAGGTAGAGTGGTATGTGGGCAAACTTGGGCTTCATTATAACTGTCCCAAATTTCCATGGCATTTTTAAGGAGAACTTTACTGTGTAAAACTGACACCACCTGTTCTCCAAGATGGTTCTATTGAAAGCTCATCAGTTGGCTTCTCTCCCCACAGCCACTGCCTGACCACCTGAGACAAATTTCCCTTTTTTTAATTTCTTACATCCTGCACCTGTGTTTTTATTTTGCTAATGTAAGTGCTGCAGGCACTGCTGAAATTGTCAGAGTGAAAAGAGTTTAAGTGACAGGTCACTGGATTTTGTATGCTAATTGCTATGGTGGTAGTCCATCATGTCTGACGTTGACAAAAACCCTGTGCGGGAGAGATTTTAAACTCAAAAAGCTGTAGCACTGGGGCAGTTCCACTCCCTCGACCTCAGAAGTATTAAAGGAAAATGGACGCCTATATAGGAGGGAAGGATTAGGCTGATCTTGGAGTAGGTTAAAGGGTCAGCATAGCATCATGGGCTGAAGGGCCTGCGCACACTGAGCACACTTACAAAGAGAGCTTCCATAAGAAAGCAGCATCCACCATCGAGGCCATGCCCTCTTCTCGCTGCTACCATCAGGCAGCAGGAACAGGAGCCTCAGATCCCACAACACCACTTCAGGAACAGTTATTACCATGCAACCGTCGGGCTCCTGAACCAGCGTGGAAAACTTTAAATTCTGAACTGAGTCTACAAGCTACAGATTCACTTTCAAAGACTCAACAACTTATGTTCTCAGTATTACTTTAATTCTAAAATGCAATTTGCCTTCTTTTGTGTATCAGTCTTTATTTATGCATATTTTTCCATAAATTCTATTGTATTATAAATGTCAGGAAGAAAATAGCAACTGAACTGAGGCGGTGGCCTGCCTCGGCTGTTGGGACGTCTGGCTTTGTGTCTATGGTTCCGTGACGTTTCTCGACTCTGCACTGAACTGAGGCTGTAGCCTGTGCCGGCTTCAGTGATGCCTGGCTCCGTGTCTTTCGTACAACTTCAGTTCTGAAGCTAACACGAGGAAATCTGCAGATGCCGGAAATTCAAGCAGTGCACACAAAATGCTGGTGGAACGCAGCAGGCCAGGCAGCATCTATAGGATTTCCATCTCCCCCTCCTACTTTCAAATCTCTTACAATCTTTTATTTCAGTTAGTCTTGACGAAGGGTCTCGGCCCAAAACGTCGACAGTGCTTCTCCCTATAGATGCTGCCTGGCCTGCTGCGTTCCATCAGCATTTCGTGTGTGTCAGTTCTGAAGTTATCTGCTTACATATATTGTTTGCACGATTTGCTTTTCTCTCTCTCTACACTTTGGGTGTTTTAATTAATGGGTTCTTTTGAGGTTTCTTTGTTTTGTGGCTGCCTGTAAGGAGACAAATCTCAAGATTGTATAATGTATCCATAACTTGATAATAAATGCACTTTGAACTTTGAACTTCAAGGTAGTATATGGTGTCATGTACTGTACTTTAATAATACATTTTACTTTGAATTTGACTGAGCTGCACTGTTCTAGATAGTGTCATTGAAGAAGGTGCAATGAGAGAATTGACCATCAATTACAAGAAAATGGTTGTCCCAAAGAAGAAAGAGCTAGAGAAATGCGAACTGAAAGTGGGCAACAAAACAATTAAACAAACATGGAATTTCAATTACTTAGAGAGTACAATGACACCTGATGGTAGGGCTGGTGTTCAAGTTAGAAGAAGGATTTGGATTGCTAATTGCTCGTGTGAGTGTTTGAGCAAAACACTAAAGAATAACATGGTTTCTATAGGTATGGAACTCAAAGTGTTTCTATGGCTATGAAACCCTAACAGAAGGACTCAGACAGATTAGGAGAATGGGCAAAGAAGTGGTAGATGGAATACAGAGTCAGGAAGCGTCTGGTCATGCACTTTGGTAGAAGGAATAAAAAAATGTAGACTACTTTCTAAATTGAAAGAAAATTCAGAAATCTGAGGTGCAAGGCGATTCCCTCAAGGTTAATTTGCAGGTTGAGTCAGTGGTGAGGATGTTAATATTCATTTTGAGAGGACTAGAATACAAAGGCAAGGATGTAATGTTGAGGCTTTAAAAGACTTGCTTGGAGTGAGGCCTTGCTTGGACTATTGTGAGCAGTTTTGTGCCCCTTATCTAAGAAAGGATGTGCTGATGTTGGAGAGGGTTCGAAGGAAGTCCATGAAAATGATTCCGGGATTGAAAGGCTTGTCGTATGAGGAGTGTTCGTTGGCTCTGGGCCTCTACTCACTGGAATTCAGAAGAATGAGGGGTGATCTCAAAGAAACCTATCAAATGTTGAAAAGCCTCAATAAAGTGGATGTGGAGAGGATGTTTCCTATGATGGTGGAGTCAAGGACCAAAGGCCACAACCTCAGAGTTGAGAGGCGTCCATTTAGAACAGATACGAAGATGTATTTCTTTAACCAGAGAGTGGCGAATCTGTGGAATTTGTTGGCACAAGCAGCTGTGGAGGCCAAGTCATTGGGTATATTTAAGACAGAGGTTGATAGACTCTTGATTAGTCAGGGCATGAAGCGAGATGGGGAGAAGGCAGGAGACAGGGCCTGAGAGGGAAAAATGGATCAGCCATAATGAAACGGCGAATGAGACTCGCTGGGCCAAATAGCTTATTTCTGCTCCTATATCTTCTGGTCTTATGGTCTAACCTATGGAAGTGAATGATGGACAATATCAAAGCAAAATGAGGGATGACTCAAAGCTGCAGAAATGTGGTTTTTGGGAAGAATGATGACAATATTGGGGGAGGACAGAGTGACAAATGGGGAAATGTTGTGAAAAGCCGGAATCAGAAGACAGCTGATATCATCAATCAGGAAACGGCAACTGGAACCTTTGAGAAGTGTACTGAAGAAAGAGAAGTTCGAACATCTTGCAGTAACGGGAAAAGTTGATGGAAGGAAAAGTTGCAGTTGACAGCACATGACGTTCATAAGTAACATTGGGGGATGGACAGCAAAAGCTCTGAGGAGTTTATTGAAACTTCTCAGATTAAAGACAAATGAAAGATCATGATCACCCACATCATCCAACACAACACAAAATGATGAAAATGATGATGATACACTGCTCTGTGCTTTATGTTCTATGAATAAGACATTGATCAGATCACATTTCGAATACTTTGAGCAAATTTTCTGCTCTGTATCCAAGGAAGGATAGATAGATAGATACCTTATTGATCCCAAATGAAATTACACTGTCATAGTAGCATTATAATTACACAGATATATGAATATACAATTATTAGCAGAGATGTAAGAAAGAATAAAAAAGGAAAGAAAGATGTGCTGGCCCTTGAGTGTGCAAATGAGGTTCACAGGGAAGATCGTAGGGATAAAAGGCTTAATGTATGAGAAGAGTTTGATGATTCTGGGCCTGTACTAGAGAGAGTTCAGAAGGATGAGAGGGGATCTCATTGAAACCAACTAAACATTGAGAGGCCTGAATGGAGTGGGTGTGGAGACAACATTTCCATTAGCAGGAGTGTTTAAGATCTGAGTGCACAGCCTTAGAATAAAGGGACGTCACTTCAAAACCAAGATGACGAGCAATTTCTTCAGCCCGAGTGGGGTAAACCTTTAGAGTTCATTGCCAAGCACGGCTGTGGAGGCAAGGCATTGGGTGCTCTTGGCAAAGGGGAAAGAATGGGGTTAAGAAAAAGTAACAGCCTTGATTGAATACTAGGGCAGATTGGAATGGTTTATTCTAATAAAATGTGCTATAATAGCATCAAGTTTAACATTATAGACATATGTCATGAAATAACATGTTGTAGACTAAACGTGAGTCAATGAAAGATACTCGACTGCTGTGGCAAGGCTTGAATGCTATCACCTCTGATAAAGTATAATCAAGCTACATGGGCGACAGAGCTTCACTTCCAATGAGCTCAATGCCTTTTGTGCTTTGACCATCAAGACATGGAGGAACCATTGCAAACTCATGCAGCCCCCGATGATCTTGCGATTTCAGTCTCCAAGACCAAAGTGCGAGCATCCTTCGGAGGGATGAACTCACGAGAAGCGTCCAGACCAGACGGGGTTAACCGGCCAGGTACTACAGACTTATGCTGATCCGCTGGCTGGAGAGTTCACTGAGATCTATAACCTGTCACTTCAGCCGTCTGACATACCCACCTGCTTCAGCAGGCCTCAATCTTGCAGGTGCCTAAGAAGAACATAGTTATCGGCCTCAATAACTATCATCCAGCACCACTTACATCCACAGTGATTAAGTGTTTTGAGAGGTTGGTGGTGAAATATATCAATTCCTGCCTGAGAAGTGACTTGGATCCTCTCCAATTTGCCTACTGGCGCAACAGTTCCACAGCAGATGCCATCTCATCAGCTCTTCACTCAACCCTGGATCATCTGGACTGCAAAGATGCATATATTAGGATGTTCTTTATTGAGTACAGCTCAGTATTCAATACTATCATCCCCACAAAATGAATCAATAAGCTTTAAGACCCCGGTCTCAATGCCTCCTTGTCCAATTGGATCCTCGATGTCCTCATCTGTAGACCCAAGTTTCTACTAAAGGAGGTGTGAGACACTTCTTCCCTCTGCTAGCCTGCAGGTCACCCTTGGGCGAGGTGTAGTTCTTGCTTAGCCCCCTCCCCCTCCTCAACCCCTGACCAGGGTCACAGGGTCTTTGGCTAATTTTTCTACAGAAGTGGTTTGCCATTGACTTCTTCTGGGCAGTGTCTTTACAAGACGGGCGACCCCAGCCATTATCAATACACTTCAGAGATTGCCTGCCTGGCGTCAGTGGTCACATAACCAGGACTTGTGATGTGCACCAGCTGCTCATACAACCATCCATCTCCTGCTCCCATGGCTTCACGTGACCCTGATCGGGGGGGGGGGGGGTGGAGGGGGGCTAAGCAGGTGCTACACCTTGCCCAAGGGCGACCTGCAGGCTAGTGGAGGGAAGGAGTGCCTTATAGACATTTGGAAGAGACATATTTCCATTGTGGCTCCCATTCAAATTATGCCCTCTCGTATCAGCCGTTTTTACCCTGGGAGCAACTCTCCATCTCTGCCTCTTATCAACATGTACAACTCTACCAAACCACCACTTCATTGTCGCTTTGCTTGTTGTGGGATCTTGCCATATACAAAGTGGTCAGCACAACGCTTTACAGTACAGGCGACCTGGGTTCAATTCCCGCCGCTGCCTTTTTGGAGCTTGTATGTTCCCCCGTGACCGTGCGGGTTTCCGCCAGGTGCTCCGGGTTTCCTCCCACAGTCCAAAGGCGTACTGGTTGGTAGGTTAACTGGTCATTGTAAATTGTCTTGTGATGAGGGTTGGGTTACATCAGCGGATTGCTGGGTGGCGCAGCTTGAAGTGCCAGAAGGGGCTATTTCGCATTCTATCTCAATAAGTACACAAATAAATAACAAACAAATAGATAAACAGATAGATAGACAGACAGACAGAAACACACACACAAAATGCTGGAGGAACCTAGGCAGCATCTGTGGAAAAAAGTACAGTTGATGTTTCAGCCCAGAAGGTTGACTCGACTCTTTTCCACGGATGCTGCCTGGCCTGCTGAGTTCCTCCAGCATTTTGTGCGTGTTGCTCCCATTTCCAGCATCTGCTGATTTCCTCTTCAAGTCAAGTTGATTGTCATTTCGACCATAAACTGCTGGTACAGTGCACGGTGAAAACGAAACGACTTCCTCCAGGACCCTCCATGAAACAACACAAAACTACACTAGACTATGTGAGACAGCACAAGGCCACACTAGACTACTCTTGTTTGTAGATAGATAGAAAGATAGATAAATAGAAATATAGGTAGATGGATCAGTAGGTAGATAAAACTCTGTGTACTCTACAATTGTGATTACATTTCGTTTGCCGAGAAGTTCTTTGAGATATAATAATGTCCTAACACCCTTATCAAATTTCAAAGGCTTTTGTTTTCAGTTCGAAGTTTGCGATGCCTTTTCAGCCTGCCCCTTGGTCTCCGAGTCTCTTCTATGTTTTGAAACACGAGCTCCAGTGTGAGCAATAGGACGATTCTTAAGGTAAATCTCAAATGCGTCCACTTAATTCTCCGGGGGCTCTCTGCAAATCCTGGCTGTCAGTTTGGGGAAGAAACGCGCAGCATCAGTTACCTTGTCAGCTTCAAGGCTAGCTGTCACAAAAAGCAATTCGGCGCGCATTGTTTACGCGGCTCTGGAGCAGACAAGCACTTTATACCTAATAACAACAGTGATTGCATTTCAAAAGCAACCCGGCGGCTCAAAGCACTTTGGAGTGTGTGAAGACATGATGGCCCTCTATAAATGTAAATTGTTTCCTTTTTATGCAGGTGAGATCTGCGGGGAAGTGAGTTCACTGCTAATTTACAACAAATTAATTGCTTTGCTGATGATCATTTTCTAATTTATGCGGTAATAAAACCACAAACATTGCAATTTCAGCTGAAACTGACAATAACATGAGATATTCTGTCTGCAGATCATCTTCGGCTGCATATTCACACCTGATGGAAGCTGGTTTATAAGAGTGATTGGCAGGGTATCACGGCGGATTGCTTACAATGCTTTTCCCGACTTACATGAAGCAAAGGTGAATTTATTAAAAACGCAGACGATAAATTTTAATTGTGGGGGATGGGGAGGAGAAGAGAAAGGGGTGAGAGGGGGTGAGGGAATTGGGGCAGGAACGTCAGGCTCAAAATCGGGTTTCAAATCCCTGGCAAATGTCGTGGAATTCGTTAAATTTACGGCAGTAGCACAGCGCAATACATAATAGGGAGAAAAAATGGTGAATTACAATAGGTACATGTATTAAATAGTTGCATTAAATAAGTAGTGCAAAAATAGAATTAAAAAAGTACTGAGGTAGTGTTCATGGGTTCAATGTCCATTCAGAAGTCTGATGGCAGTGGGGAAGAAGTTGTTCCTGAATCGTTGAGTGTGTGTCTTCAGGCTCCTGTACCTCACCCCTGATGGTAGTAATGAGAAGAGGGGTCTTCAGACTCCTGTCCCTCCTCCCTGATGGTAGTAATGAGAAGAGGGGTCTTCAGACTCCTGTCCCTCCTCCCTGATGGTAGTAATGAGAAGAGGGGTCTTCAGGCTCCTGTATCTCCTCCCTGATGGTAGCAATAAGAAGAGGGGTCTTCAGGCTCCTGTACCTCCTCCCTGATGGTAGTAATGAGAAGAGGGGACTTCAGGCTCCTGTACCTCCTCCCTGATGGTAGTAATGAGAAGAGGGGTCTTCAGGCTCCTGTACCTCCTCCCTGATGGTAGTAATGAGAAGAGGGGTCTTCAGGCTCCTGTACCTCCTCCCTGATGGTAGTAATGAGAAGAGGGCATGACCTGGGTGATGGGGGTCCTTAATGATGGACATCACCTTTTTGGGGGCATTGCTCCTTGAAGATGTCCTGAATATGACCGGACGCTGGTCCCCAATGACGGAGCTAATTTTACAACTCTCTGCAACTTACTTTGATCCTGTGCAGAAACACCGCCCCACCCCCACATACCAGACGGTGGTGATGCAGCCGGTTCGAATGCTCTCCACTGCACATCTGTAGAAATTTGCAAGTGTCAGGCAGCACTGGTAATTGATTTTTCATTGACACATACCAGAAGTTCAAAGTAAATATATTATTAAAGTCCTTAATCCCAGAAGTTCTAATAAATGTTAGCACACACAAAATGCTGATGGTACACAGCAGGCTAGGCAGCATCTATAGGGAGAAGCGCTGTCGACGTTTCGGGCCGAGACTCTTCGTCAGGACTAACCGAAAGGAAAGATAGTAAGAAATTTGAAAGTAGAGGGGGGAGGGGGAAATGCAAAATGATAGGAGTAGACTGGAGGGGGTGAGATGAAAATGCTAGAAAACTTTTGCCTGTCCATCACTTGATGTATCTCATGACCGTCATGCGCTGTCAACCGTAATTTTTCTTCCGTTAGTTGTTCTCGTCACTGCAAGATGTTCCATCTTTCCTTGGTATGCCTCCCAGAAATTCCAGCTGCTGTTTCCTGATGGATTGGATCAGTTCTCTCCTTATTCTGGCTCTTCACAACACTTCCTCATTGTTACCCTGTCCTTCCATGATATTTTCATCATTTTTCTCCAAAACCACACTTCTGCCGCTTTGAGTCTTCCCTCCTTTCACTTTGACATTGTCCAGTATTCACTTGCATATGTTAGTGTGGAATGAGCATAGCACCGCGATACTCTGAGTTTCGTACCCGTAGAAATTAAGTTATTCTTTAGTATCTTGCTCAAATGCTTGAATACACATTTAGTTGGTGGTCAGTTCTCTCTTTGCACTAACAATAAGAACCTCATTAAAAGCGATCAGCTTTATTGGTCACATTGCATTGAGACATGCGGTGAAATGCATTGTTTGCATCATTGATAAATGAGCTGGAGCTGCTGGGGGCAGCCTACAAGTGTGGCCATGCCACTGCCACCAACCTACGAACCTCTCACGGCGAGCGCTGGCAATGACTGAACCTAGGTGCGGAGAAATGGCAGGTTCTGTCACCGTGAGCGCTGGAACGACTCAACCCAGGAGCAGAAGAATCGCAGACTCCCCTGTAGAGACGGAAGCAAGACGTTATACATAGCAATACCAACAGAGCATCAGTGACACTATGGAGCAACACCACGAGTCACACCAAGGAATCCGTGATCGGCGCTAATCAAGAGTGACAAAGTACCCAGGACATCTTCAGGGAGCAGGGTCTCAGAAAGGCAGTACCCAAGGGATGCCCTTTTCTCACTGTTACCATCAGGTAGGGGGAACAGAAGCCTGAAGGTACAAACTCAATTCTTCCCCTCTGCCATCCGATTCCTAATGGACATTGACCCCTTGGACACTAACTCACTTTTTTTTAATATACAGTATTTCTGTGTTTTGCACATTTTTAAAATATTCAATATACGTATACTGTGATTGATTTACTTATTTATTGTTATTTTTATTTAATTATTTTTTTCTCTATTATGTACTGCATTGAAATGCTGCTAAGTTAACAAATTTCATGTCACATGCCAGTGATAATAAACCTGATTCTGATATTAAATAATCATAGAATGTGGAAAACCCATGCCAGTCACAATTAACTTGAACAGATTAAACAAGGGCTTAACGACTCTGGTTAAGACAACAAATTGTAAACACAGGTGCTTGAAAAACCAAGAAACCCAGCAAAAAAAAAAATTGGATAGGTGTAAAGACAGGGAAGGAATGGAGGGTTATGGGCTGAGTGCAGGTCGGTGAGACTAGGTGAGAGTAAGCATTCGGCATGGACTAGAAGGGCCGAGATGGCCTGTTTCCATGCTGTAATTGTTATATGGTTATATGTCATATGTTATGTTCTCTGGCAAGCCACAGAGTTCACGACATAGTCTTAACCTGCACGTCTTTGGAGTGTGGGAGAAGATCAAAGGAGGCCCATGAAATCACATGAGTGTACAAACTGCTCACGAAGAGTGGCGGGAATTGAACCCCAATCGCTCATGGTGTGAAGCATTACGCTAGTCACTGCGCTACTGTCCCACGCCGAGTCATGTCCCAGTGAGATGGAAATTAATGTCAAGGTGGTGTATCATCATGGAACATTCTTTTTGTCATCTTTTCAGTGATACAATTACCAGGAAAGTTATCAATGCGTCATAATGGCCTCTTCTCTTCAGTTAGCTTGTATTTTGATGTGTAGTGGGCCGTACGTTATGTAGAAGAGATCTGCTATGAGTGTGCACATTCAAAGTTCGAAGTTCAAAGTAAACTTATGGTCAGAGTCCATACATGTCACCATATACAACCCGGAGATTCCTTTTTTTTGAGAGCATTCACAGTAAATACAAACAAACTCTGTACAGTCAATAAAAGACCACGCCCAACAAAACAAAAAAAAAATAAATCTGCAAAAGAGACCAAATTGTGCAAATAGTAAAATAATAATAATAAATAAGCAATAAATATCAAGAACACGAGATAGCAAGTCCTTGAAAGTGAGTCTGTAGGTTGTGGGAACAGGTCAATTTTGGAGTGAGCGAAGTTGGGTGAAGTTATTCCCTCTGATTCAGGAGTCTGAAGGTTGAGGGGTAATAACTGTTCCTGAAGCTGGTGGTGTGAACTTCCAAAGGTCCTGTACCTTCTTCCTGCTGGCAGCAGCGAGAAGTGAGCTGATGATAGAGGCTGCTTTCCTGTGACAATGCTTCGTGTAGATGTGCTCAATGGCGGGGAGGGCTTTACCTGTGATGGACCGGGCTGTATCCGCTACTTTTTGTAGGATTTTCCGTTTACGGTCATCTGTGTCTTCATACCAGGCCATGACGCAACCAGTCAATACACTCTCTACCACACATCTATAGAAGATGGTCCATTCATGGAATCACATGATCCTTTAAATAGGTACATTAAATGTCAGAGGAATGTATACAATATACATCCTGAAATTTCTTAAATCTACTGGCAGAAGATCAAATCACCCTTTCAGATTTGATTATTTCACTTTCTCAGCTTAACATGAATTTTCTCCTTCAAAATGATACGTAAGCAATAAAACATAACATTAAACTTAAAGATTTACTTGTCCCCAAAGACTTGGAGATACTTCACATAAAGTGTTTATTGGAAGAATGAACTAATTTAGAAAATATAACTTGAAGTCTTCAGCAAAGAGTGAATACTGAATCGTCTATTAAACCTTGCAGTAGAAATCTCTGAGCAATCCCACAACAGCTGTTAGCAAAGTGATATTATTGAGACAAAAGCCCCATCATCTCAGTCATATTGCAGGCAAATTATTGCTTTGTACTGTAATATAAATATATGAAGCATTGTTTTTGCGATGTTATATATAATACAGAAAAATCTGAAAGAATTGGAGTCTTTTATTAGAACAAGGAGTAGTACAGCACAGGAACAGGCCATTTGGCCCACAATGGCATGCCAAATCAGCTAAAAAGCAAATAAAATAAAACCCAAACACTAATCCCTCCTACCTGCTCCATGTCCAAATCCTTTCCTCTTCGTACATTCATGTGCCTGTTCAAACGTCTCTTAAAAGCCTCTCATGTATTTGCCTCTGCCACCAAACCAGGCGTCCACCACTCTGAGCAAAAAACTTACCTCTCAAATCCACGCGCCATGCTCTTTTCCCGCTGCTGCCATCAGGTAGAAGATGCAGGTGCCTCAGGACTTGCACCACCAGGTTCAAGAAAAGCATAGAAATATAGAAAACCTACAGCACAATACAGGCCCTTTGGCCCACAAAGCTGTCCTGGGCATGTCCATACGTTGGAAATTACCTAGGGTGACCTATAGCCCTCTATTTTAATAAGCTCCATGTACACATTCAGGAGTCTCTTAAAAGACCCTATCGTATCCGCCTCCACCACCGTCGCCGTAGCCCATTCCACCCACTCACCACTCTGCGTAAAAACTTACCCCTGACATCTCCTCTGTACCTACTTCTAAGCACCTTAAAACTGTGTCCTCTCATGCTAGCCATTTCAGCCCTGGGGAAAAGCCTCTGACTATCCACACGATCAATGTCTCTCATCATCTTATACACTACCATTAGGTCACCTCACATCCTCCATCGCTCCAAGGATAAAAGGCCGAGTTCACTCAACCTATTCTCATAAGACATGCTCCCCAATCCCGGCAACATCCTTGTAAATCTCCTCTGCACCCTCAGAGAACAGTTACTACTCCTCAACCATCAGGCTCCAAAACAAAAGGGGATAACTACGCTCATTTAGGGACTCATTTAAGGACGCTACTATATTGTTATTACATGCTCGTTATTTATTGCTATTTACTTACATCTGCATTTGCACAGTTTGTTTACAGTTTACAGTTCCTGATATTTACAGTTCCCAGTTATCGTTATATAGATTTGCTAAGTATGCCCACAGAATAAGAATCTCAGGGTTGTATGTGGTGACATATATGTACCCAGATAATATATTTTACTTTGACTTTGAATCTCCCCTCCCCCACCACCTTCAGTGTATGTATTAGGCATTTCAAACCTGGGAAACAGATACTCTCTATCCTCTCTATGAATGTCTCTCATAATCTTGTAAACCTCTATCAGATCTCTTCTCAGCTTCCGACGCTCCAGAGAAAACAACCCAAGTTTATCCAGCCTCTTGTGATACCACATGCCCTCTCAAGCAGGCAGCATCCTGGTAAACCTCTGCAAAGCCTCAATAGTGGAATATTAAGTACATATATAAAAATAAAGTTAGTCGGCCAGTGGTGTAGTGGCATCAGCTCTGGACTTCGAAGCGAATGGTCCCAGGTTCAAATCTGGTAGCCCCTTGCATGCTTTCCACCTGTGCTGAACTAGCTGAACTAGTTGAGCGTCGAACTAGTAACTCGGCCTAATAAAAAAACAGACAAATGCTAAGGAAACGGCAAAATAATGCTGCCCAGTGTGTCACAAGGCACAAAAAGGCACAAAAAGGCACAACAAAGTAAGTACTGGGAAATTCCTCTACCCCAAGTGACAGCGGAAGCTGAGCTTTGAATATAGATTAGCTTTATTTGTCACATCGAAACATACAGTGAAATTCGTCATTTGCGCCAACAACCTTCACAGTCCAGCTTTGTGCTCCATGCTTCTGCAGCCAACATAGCATGCCCACAATTTACTAATCCTAATCTGTACATATTTAGAATGAGGGGGGAAGTCGGAGCTTGCCGAGGAAACTCACGTAGTCACAGAGAGAAGGTACAAACTGCTACGAGACAGTGGCAGGAACTGAACGGCGATCGGGGATCCCTGGTGCTGTAATAGTGTTACCTGACCACTACGCTACTTTTCCGCTCAGTTTTGAAGCAGATTCTTGGTGGGCAAGAGAACTTAGCGTTTCTGGGGCAGAGTGGAATACGGCACTAAGATCATAATTAGAACAGTCGTGATCTTACTAAATGAAGGAGTTGGGGAGATTCTCGCGAGTTTCAATAGATGCATTGTGGAGAGCATTCTAACTGGTTGCATCACTGTCTGGTATGGAGGGGCCACTGCACAGGATCAAAATAAGCAGCTGAGGGTTGTTGACTGAGCTGGCTCCATCATGGGCACTTGACTGCCCTCCATCGAGGAAATCTTCGAAGGTTTTTGCCACAAGGAGACATCCATCATCAAGGCCACCCACCATCTAGGACATGCCCTCTTCACCATACAACCATCGAGGAGGAAGCACAGGAGCCTGAAGACACACAGTCCATGTTTTAGGAACAGCTTCTTCCCCTCTGCCATCAGATTCCTGAATGTTCCACGAACACGGCCTCGCTAATTTCCCCGGTCTTCTTGCACTTCTTATTTCTTATTGTAACAAAGTAATATTCTTGTCCATTGCACCGTACTTCTGCCGCAGAACAAGAAATTTCACAATGTATGTCAGTGATAATAAACCTAATTCTGATTCTGACAGAACCGATGCAAGGGGTCCAGTGGCCTATTTCTGTTCATATTTTACATGCATGTAAGATACACCCTACCATCTCTGCTTTGGCGCACCATCTGGTCAAGAAGTTGGCTTAAGTCTCTGGAGTGGAACATCGCTCCACGATCTCCATACTTTGAGGTGTTCGCACTGACCACCGGACCATGGCAGAAGATGCTTGCCATCTCTATAGAAACCAGGTTGTAATAGAGGTCCAATGTTCTCTCCTGTTTTAGCTATTTATAATTCATGATTATGCATATCCCAAGTTTGAAATGTTCCTCCTTATATAAGACTATAAGACATAGGAGCTTAATTGGCCTTCCATCCTATTTTCTTTAAGCATCTCTTAAAGGGCCATGTTGCTTATGGCCTTGGACTGTATATGTGTTTTTTTTTGTGTGTCTGTGTTTTTATTCTTGCCATTTTGAATGTGCGGTGTATGTTTTGCAAATTGGCTCCAGAGAATCATTGCTTCGCTCGGCTGCATTCATGATAATTAAACTTGATGTGATTTGATTGATTTCACTTTGATTAGTCCTGTTCTTGCATTCCAGCGAAGTTTCACTATAATGAGGCTACATAAGTCTAAGCCAATGCAGTAAAGCATGCGATTGGCAGCTAGAAATGACCCAGCAATCTACCCTGAATTTGAAGAGTGTGCCTGTGATATTTGGTTAAGTCTGCCATGGTGATTGAGAAATAGCGTGTCATATTTGGAACTGCAATGTGTCTGAACTTGTTTCTCACTGGATTGTTGCATAAAACCCAGTCATTGTTAGCAATGTCCAGTAAGATCATAAGACACAGAAGTAAAATGAAGTCATTCGACCCATTGTGTCTGCTCTGCCATTCTATCATGCCTGATTTATTTGACCTCTCAACCCAATTTTCCTGCCTTCTTCCTATAACAGGATGGCTTGGTGCTCCTTCCCTCCACTGGCCTGCCGGTCACCCTTGTGCAAGGTGTAGCACCTGCTTAGCCCCCAACCCCAATCAGGGGCAGGTGAAGCCATGGGAGAAGGTGGTGGATGGTCATATGAGCAGCTGGTGCAAATCACAAGTCCTGGTTATGTGACCACTGACACCAGGCAGACAATCTCTGAAGAGTATTGATAATCGCTGGGGTCACCCGTCTTGTAAAGACTCTGCCCAGGAGAAGACAGTGGCAAAGCACTTCTGTAGAAAAATTTGCCAAGAGCAATTATTGTAGACCAGGATTGCCTGTGTTATATGACATGGCACATAATGAACGAGCGAACTCCCTGTAACCTTTGACACCCTGACTAATCAAGAAACTCTGCTTTAAGTATACCCAATGATTTTTCCTCCACAGCCATTTGTGGCAATGAATTCCAGAGATTCATCTTGCTTTGGTTACAGAGATTGCTGCTCAGTGCTGTTATCATGAGTGTCGCTCTATTCTCAGGCTGTGCCCTCTGGTATTAGGCTCTTCCACTATAGGAAACATCCTCTCTACATCCACTTTGTCTAGGCCTTTCTGTATTTGAAAGGTTTCAATGAGACCCCCCCCCCCCCAAATTCTTCTAAACTCCGGCAAGTACAGGCCTAGAGCCCCCTCTGGACCTTCTCCGGGCCCAAGGTTGCTCTCAATACTCCAAATGCAATCTGACCAATGCCTTATAAAGCCTTAGCATTATATCCTTGCTTTTAAAGTCACAGAGTCATATGAAGTTCAGCGCCTGGGCTTTTCCCTTTGGCCCATCTAATCCATGCCGAACCATTTAAACTGCCTGCTCCCATCCACCTACGCCGGGACCATATCCCTTCAGGCCCCTTGTCATCCATGTACCTATCCAATCTTCTCTTAAACATTGAAATTGAGCTGGCATGCACAACTTGCACTGGCAGCTCATTCCACACTCTCACCACCTTCTGAATGAAGAAGTTTTCCCTCATGTTCCCCTTGAACTGTTCACCTCTCACCCTTAACCCATCACCTCGGGTTGTAGTTCCACTCAACCTCAGTGAAAAAGTCTGCTTGCATTTACCCCATAATTTTGTATTCCTCTATCAAATCTCCCCTCAATTTTCTATGTTCCAACGAATAATGTCCCAACCTGTTCAATCTTTTCATATAACTCAGGTTCTCCTATTAAATTTTCTCTTTGAACCTTACTTGCATCTTGCCTGTAGATAAAGTATATTGTAGTCCTCTCAAAATTAAATGCTAACATTGCACTTGTATTTGTTTGAGGTACCTGTCACGTAAACTGGCATATATTTTTGCTGTAATGTGTCTGAACTTACTTCTCTTTAAATAGTTGCACAAAACCCAGTCATTGTTGATGTTGCAATTTTGGCAAAGTCCAGTAAACTGCTATTCTTATCACCAATGAGTGACTAGTGCCTTGAAAGATAGAAAGCTATTTGATATTTTAGTAGCCAACACTTCTATCTTCATACTCTATGTAGAAGTGAATTTGCCTTGCCTTTGGTTGTTCAGGAGCATTGGTGTACTGTGGAGAGCATTCTGACCGGCTGCGTCTCTGCTTGGTGTGGGGAGAGGGGTGCTACAGCACAGGGCCGAAGTAAGTTGCAGCAAGTTGTAAACTTAGTCACCTCCCTCGTGGGTACAAGCTTCCGGAGTATCCAGGACGTCTTCAAGCAGCGATGCCTCAGGAAGGCGGTGTCCATCATTAAGTCCCCCATCACCCAGGACATTGTTCTCATTGTTACTGTCAGGAAGGAGGCACAGGAGCCTGGAGGCACATTCTCAGCGATTCAGTAACGGCTTCTCCTCTGCCGTCTGATTTCTGAATGGACGTTGAACCCATGAACACTACCTCAATACTTCTTTAATGTTTTTGCTCTACTTATTTGAAACAAACTATTTAATATACATATATTTAATATCTGTAAATCAGTTTTTTTCTGTATTCATCATTGTGCTTTCAAAGGTTTCAAAGGTACATTTAATGTCAGAGAAATGTATACAATGCACATCCTGAAATGCTTTTTCTTTGCAAGCATTCACAAAAACAGAGGAGTGCCCCAAAGAATGAATTCCAGTTAAATGTTAGAAGCCCAGTCCCGCCCCCAGCTCCCCTCCCTCCTGCATGTAAGTAGCAGCAAATGACAATCCACCCTCTCCCACCAACAAAAAAAATCAGCACCCACTACCGAGCAGCAAAGCAACCACAAAAACACAGACTTGCAGTAGCCCAAAGACTACTTGTTCACCCGGTAACTCGACACACCACAGGCTCTCTCTCTCTCCCTAATAAGGGAAAAAGAGGTGTCTCCGTTTCACAGCAAGAGGGGAGACATAACAAAACAATTCGCTGATTTACGATGTTTAAAGTCCATTGCTTTGCTTTTTCTGTGCTCCGTGCCCAAAGATCTCAGGTCTCTGGGCACACAGTCAGAGATCTTCCAACTCACATGACACATCGATCTCCTGCCGGGACTCCGATTTTTGATCTGTCCATCTCCAGAGCTACGAGATCTCAGACCTCCAAAGTCAAGCTGAGCTCTTAGGCCACATCCTCGCCTTGTTGAATAACGGCCAGTCATGAAATCTTGAGAGCGGGTCCCATTCCCGCAAAGAACCAAAGTCACTCCAGGACAGGGTCTTCAAAAGAAGCCTGAAAGGGAAAACTTTGTTTGTTAACTTCACTTTTGTTGTAAAGTTAACAAATTTCACAACATATGCCAGTGATACTAAACCTGATTCTGACTTTCAATCTGACTATGTGGTAGATGTGTCATTTGAACGAGATGAACTGGGAGATGTAACCAAGCATTCATGCAGATTCAGAGACGAGCTCGTCCAGATAGATACGATTCTGAGATGGTTGTCATGGCAGATGCTGAGGGGCTCCTCCGTCAGATTGGAGAGACTGCAATAGGCTTGAGGAGTCTTGGGATATGGGGTGGACTATTGGAATGGATCTCTGATAGTGATCCATTGATTTGGATGTGTCTGCAAGGACAGGTTCTGTGTCATGGCTACAGTGTGTTGAGGTAGTGCAAGTCTAAGGAACGTGAAGGAGGGAAATGTTCAAAGGTCACAGTAAATGTATTATCAAAGTACATACATGTACTTTGACAACAGGTTCATTTTCTTGTGAGCATACTCAATAAATCTATAGAATAATAACCATGATATAATCAATGAAAGAGTGCCCAACTAGGATGTTCAACCAGAGTGGAAAAGACAACAAAGTGTGCAAGCACCAAAAGGGAAAAATTATATATAAATAAATAGGTAAATAATACAGAGAACACGTGATGAAGAGTTTCTGAAAATTAGTCCATTTGGTTGTGGGAGCATTTCAATGATGGAGCAAGTGAGGCTGAATGAAGTTATCCTTTTTGGTTCAAGAGGCTGATGGTTGAGGGGTAGTAACTGTTCCTGAACACGGTGTGAGTCCTGAGGCTCCTGTACCTTCTTCCTGATGGCAGCAGTGAGAAGAGAGCATGGCCTGGGTGGTGGGGCCCCTGATGGTGAATGATGCTTTCCTGTGACAGTGTTTCATGCAGATACGCTCAGAGGTGGGGATGGCTTTACCTGTGATGGACTGGACTCTATCCACTACTGTTTTACGATTTTCTGTTCAAAGCGCATAGGTGTTTCCATACCAGGCTGTGATGCAGCCAGTCAATATACTCTCCACCACACACCTATAGAAGTTTGTCAAAGTTTTAGAAGTCTCCAAATCTCCACAAACTCCTAGGGAATTAGAGGAGCTACTGTGCTTTTTCATAATTGCACCTACATGCTGGAGTCCACCTAAATAAAATCATCAAGGAATTTAAAGTTGCTGAGCCTCTCCACTCTGCATGAGTTTTGTGCTACCTCGCAGAAGAACTTTGGGCGCTCTCTCTGCTGAACCAGAGGGCAGCAAATCACAAGATCAGTGCCACCGGACTGGAATTGTAGGAAGCTGCGAGTGACTGCGACCTTGACACATTATTCATCGGAGATGACAGACGGTTACTCATCTCAGTGAAGCCAAAGGAAGAAGGTCAAATGTTGAACTTTTGACTGGCATGTTTCAGGGGTAATGGGCTTGGTGGAGGTTGACTGCATTCCATCTAAATCCAAACTCATATATCTAAGGGGGACTTGATACTGAGGTGATTTTTCCGTGCTTCATTGCAGGCGAGACCATTCGAGCAAACCGTACATCGGAAACGAGTTTCTAGTATCGATGAAATTCCTACCCGAAATGGTGTTGAAAATAAAGAGTAGCTTTATTTGTTACGTAAAAATCAAAAGCATCGAGACATAGGGTGAAATGCATTGTTTTGCATGAATGACCAACACAGCCCGAGGATGTGCTGGGGGCAGCCTGCAAGTGGTGCCAGGCTTCCGGTGCCAAGATCGCTGCCCACAACTTACTAACCTTAACCCATGCGCCTTTGGGAAGTGGGATGAAATCGGAGCACCTGGAGGAAACTCACATGGAAGTGGGTAGAACATCCGTAGTTCAAAGTTCATAGTAAACTTATTATCCAAAGTAGCTACTCAACAGTCACTATATACTACCCTGCGATTCATTTTTGTGCAGACATTCGCAGTAGAACAAAGAAATACAATAGAATCGACGAAAAAACTACATGCTAAAACTGACAAGCGACAATATGCAAAAGAAGACAATCTTTGAAAATGCAATCAAACAACCAGATAGATAAATAATACTGAGAACGAGTTGTAGAGTTTGTGAACATGAGTCCACTGGTTGGGGAATCAGTATAGAGTTATAGTGAGTGAAGTTAACCACGCTGATTCAGGAGCCTGATGGATGAAGTTCCTGAACCTGGTGGTGTGAGCCAAGGGCTCCTGTACCTCCTTCCCGATGGCAGAAGCGATGGCCAGGACGGTGAGTGTCCTTGTTGATAAATTCTGCTTTCTTGCGGCAGTGCTCCTTGTAGATGTGCTCAATAGTGGGGATGGCTTTACCCATTATGGACTGGGCAGCATCCGTACTTTTCGTAGGGGGTTTGGTATTTCTGTACCAAACCATGCCACTGCCAGTCAAGATACTTTCTGCTGAGGATCTATAGAAGCTTGTCAAAGTTTTAGATGAGAAAAGTCCATGCAGACAGCAGCAGGACTTGAGCTCCAATCAATCACTGGCAGCGTAAAGCACTGGGCTAACTGCTATGCTACCATGCCACCCTGAATCTCCCGGTAGACTCCAAGAGACTCAGAGGTTGGTGCCACATGGCTTTATTCCAAGCTAGGCCTGTTTTCAAATGTACAACCTCTTCCATTTTCCAAAGCTAGATCAAGGAGTTCTGAGATGCAGCTCTCCCTCAATACTGCACTGGAGTGGGATCTGAGCTCAGAACGAGTTTAGCTTGCAGAGCCCCTATTTATATCAGGAGTTGAACAGAGATTGAGTTGTAATCGTAAGACCATAGGAGTAGAATTATACCATTTGGCTCACCGAGTGTGCTTCACCATCCCGTCATAGCTAATTTATTATCCCTTTCAACCCATTCTCCTGCCTTCTACTTATAACCTTTGACCCCCTGGCTAATCAAGAACCTATCAACCTCCATTCTAAGTAAACCAAATGACTTGGCCTCCACAATTATCTGTGGCAACGAATTCCACAGATTCACCACCCTCTGGTGAGAAAGCGTTGCACTGGCAGCTCTCCCTGCGATATAGTAGGAACAAGGAATCTGCTTTGTAGGGAATGGTGGCAGAATTCCCAAAATCTTTTTCAGTTAATGACCTCATCTCTGATCTGAGGTTCTGTTTTAATGCCTTGTTGTTTTTTGGGCACTCAGAGCCTGGGAACTGTCCAAACCAGATGCTGAAGCAGGTGATGCATTTGTGCGAAGCCAGAACATAATTGCTGATAAACTATTTGTGCAAAACATTGCAGGCCGGCTTATTCTTGTCTTCACCCAACAGCCTACAGTGTACCATCGGGTGACCGGAAATTCTAATCCTCTCTAAACTTAAGACTATAAGACCATGAGACACAGGAGCATATATAGGCCATTTGGCCCATCGAATCTGCTCTGCCATTTCATCATGGCTGATCCATTTTACCTCTCAGCCCCAATCACCCGCCTTCTCCCTTATCCCTTCATGCCCCGACTAATCAAGAATCTGTCAAACTCTGCCTTTGACTTGGCCTCCACACCTGCCCTGCGGCAATGAATTCCATAGACTCAATACTCGCTGGCTAAAGAAATTCCTCCTCATCTCCATTCTAAATCGACATCCCTCTTGTATCTCTTCCTGCCTCACATGCAAAAATGCTCGTGGAACTATGGGGAGAAATGAAGAGTTGTCGTTTTAGGCTGAGACTGTTGATCGAGACTGGAAAGGGAGGGGGCAGAAACAAGATTAAGAAATTGAGGGGAGGGGAAGGAGCTGATAGATGAGACCAGCTGACAGGGAAGGAGGGTGGGCCGGGAAGGGGTTGAAGTAAGAAGCTGGGAGATGATAGAGGGAAGAAGTAAAGAGCTGAGGAAGAAGGATTCTGATAGGAGAGGGGAGTGGAACATGGAAAAACGGGAAGGAGGTATGGAAACAGATGGAAGAGGTGGGCAGGTGATGAGAAGCGAAGTGAACAGAGGGCAACTAGAATGAGGAATGGAAAAAGTGAGGCGTGGGGGGGAGGGGGGGAAATGCCTTCTTCTTTTCCAGACCTGACGAATGGTCATGAACGTGCGAGATTCTGCAGCTTGAAACAACACACGCTAAAGCCGGAGGAACACAGAGGTCAGGCAACACCTACAGAGCGGAACGGTCAGTCAACCTCTTGGGCCGAGACCTTTCATCAGGACCAGAAAGGAAATGGGGCAGAAGCCAGAATAAAAATTTAGGGAGGAATGTGAGGAGGACAAGCTGACAGGTGAGGTGGAAGGTGGGTGGGCAGGGGTGGGCAAATGAAGTAGAAGCCGGAAGGTGATAAATTGGAAAAGGTAAATAGCTGAGGAAGAGAGTTCAAAGTTCAAAATGCAAAGTGTGTTTATATTAAAGTATGTACACCATATACAAACTTGAGATTAGTTTCCAGACAGATCGCCACAAAACAAAGAAACCCAATAGAACTCATTTAAAAAAAAACATCAAACACTCAATGTGCAGAAAATAAAACAAAGTATGCAAATAAAACATTCAGAATTGTGAGGTTCACGTAATGCACCCTTGGGTGCTCGGTGGGCGGGCGCAGATGGTTTTTTTGTTGGTGGGGGTGTCATTGCTCACTGCTGCTTTTGCGTGGGTGGGGGCAGCTGGGGGGGCTTTGGGGTTCTAACATTTAACTGTCATTCATTCTTTGGGGCACTCCTCTGTGTTTGTGGACGTTTGCGAAGAAAAAGAATTTCGGGATGTATATTGTATACGTTTTTCTGACAACAAATGTGCCTTTGAAAGTGAGTCCCCAGCCACGAAGCCAGCCATCACAGTGGCCGATTCAGGAGTCCGCTAGTTGCAGGCCACAGCCTTATTTCAGCACAGAGATGAGCAAACCTCGCAGAGTAGCAAGATGGTGTGGCCCATTCCTTGCCTCTGGCCCCAACACCCTCACCTTTTCAATCTGGCCTGGTGCTGAAATCATCCTAACCTCGGTCGTTGCTTGCTCTTGGACTTGGGCCTAGCCGATTCAATATGCTCTCGAGTCCAGGCCCTGCTGCCCGGGTTTGGCCTGTATCCAATCTTTCCAGTTTGGCCTGTACCCAATCTTTCCAGTTTGGCCTAATGTCTAAATCAATCAAACCACGGATCTTCCCCCATTTTCGGGACTGGGACCCACCGTCTCGACTCTGCCTCGCCTCCACTTGTCTCGGCTCCGTTCTGCTGTATCAAATCATCAAATCAGCTACTAGCCCACTCCATCAAATAATCTAATAGGAGAACGGACTTCCTGTCTCAGCTGAGGTAGCTTGACAGGGAAGCAGAACCGGCAGTTCCCAGACTCCCTGGGCGACTCAGTGCCTCACAGCTTAGGGGCCCAGATTCGATCCTGACTCCTGCCACATGAGTTTTCATGTTCTCCCTGTGACTGCCTGGTTCTCCTCCAGGTGCTCCAGTTTCCTCCAGCCACCCGAAGACTTGCCGGGGGCTGACTGGATGTTGTGAATTACCTCTGGTGCAGACGGATGACAGAGAAAATTGGGATGCAGCAAAATAAGAGGAGAAATGGAACTGAAAGGATTATTCTGAGAACAAGGATTTAAATTTAGATTTAGTTTCCTTTAATATTTGAGAATGTATACAATAGACAACCTGAAATTCTTACTCTTCATAGACATGCACAAAACTAGAGACTCCATAGAATGATTAATAGGAGATCAAATCCCCAAAACCCCTTTCCCCCCCACCCTCTGCACAAGCAGCAGCAAAAGCATTGGCCCTCACCTCCCATCCTCACTCGTGCCAGCAAACGCACCGATCCCAATGCCCCCTCACACCCTCCCACCAGGCAAGCAACAGCAAAAGCCCCCAAAAAGACCTCGATCCCAAGTCCATCAGAACTGCAGTCCACATCCCAGCACCTCGGAATCTCAGACAGGCTCTTGCTCTCCAGTGAGGGAGAGAGAGGTTGCTCCCGCCTCAACGAGAGCAGTCTTCTGCATGGATACACTCGACGGGCTGAATAGCCTCATGTGTCATGAGAAGCTGCAAAGTTCTCTTTGATATATTGAGGAGAGCTGGCTCATAGTCATGTTGAAAGGACTGAAATATTTCCTCAAGGCACGATTGAGTAGTATGGTAGATTAGTTAACTCATTGTCTCTGCCCTCTCCATTGTTGCTACTGAACACCAAGCACCTGCTTCAGAGCTGATATTGACCACTTTAATTCCTTCCTTGTATTCGAGGATGAGGTTAGGACACAAACATGTGACATAGACTAAACAGTTCAAAGGTTCATTTATTATCAAAGCATAACTGCGCTACACAACTCTGAGATTCGTCTTCTCCAGATAGACACGAAACAAAGAAAAACCATGGAAGTCAGTTCAAAGAGAAACAGCAAACACCCACCTCCCTGCACAAAAAAAAGAACGGCAATATGATCGTCAACCTTTCAAACACCCACCCCTCCAGCATAAAAACGCAACAAGAGCATTGGCCCCCAAATTCCCCTCCCCTGCACGAAACGTAACAAGAACATTGACCCGCAGCTCCCACCCTCCACCACAGGCAAAGCAACAAGGATATCGACCCCCCCCCCAGACAAAAACAGGGAAAAATACAGAATATAAAAACCATAAAGACTGGACAAAGTCCATTGTCTATCGTCAAAACCCATAAATACAGAACGTCGGTAACACCCTCCAACATCATCGAAGGAGAAAGACACGCAGATGCCTACCCGCTGGGCAGGGCAATAGGCCACACAGGCTGTTACTCCTTCCCCGAGTCAGTGAACAGAAGGCAGATAGTTGCTGCTCGCCTTCTGCACTCACCTGGATAGGGCTACGGCGTAGCTCATACACACAAGTATAAATCAGCCTAAAGACTTCTGCACAGTACTGTAGTAATTTTATGTAATACACTGCACAGCTGCGAAAAAAAACACATTTCATGACGTACATGAGTGATGATAAAGCTGATTCTGATATGGGTCTCTATTGCGGACTGAGAGTGGTAGTGTAGCTCCCCCAGCACTTTGTGCGTGTTGCTTTGCTGTGCTGTTGTCGTCTTGTTGTTTGTTGTGTTCTGTGTTGCTCTGTCGAGCACTGTGGGCATGCTACGTTACTATAATCAGCGCAAGTGAAGATACGGCAAAATAATCCACGAGATGCTTGCGTGTTTTGAATAGGAAAATGGGAAATAAGCACTTCTTATTTAATTCAGTTTAATTTTATACGCACTCAGTGGCCACTTTATTAGGTACACCTGTGCACCTGCTCATTAATGCAAATAAATAATCAGCCAATCGAGTGACAGCAACTCAGTGCATAAAAGCATGCAGGCATGGTCAAGCGGTTCGGTTGTTGTTCTGACCAAACACCAAGATGAGGGAAGAAATGTGATCTAAGTGACCTTGACCATGGAATGATTGTTGGCGCCAGACGGGGTGGTTTGAAACTGCTGATCTCCTGGGTTTCTCTCACACAACAGTCTCTGGAGTTTACAGAGAATGGTGTGTAAAACAAAAAGGAAAATCCAGTGAGAGGCAGTTTTGTGGATGAAAATGGTTCGTTAACGGGAGAGGTCAGAGGAGAATGTTTAGGTTGGTTCATGCTGACAGGAAGGCGACAGCAAATCAAATAACCACTTGTAGCAACAGAGGAGCACCTCTTATAATCCAGCTCTAGAACCTTGTCACGAGAGGTGGAAATGGGTAAGGCCGGACAGCAGGGCTCTGGTGAAGCTGTATAGGCCAATTCCCTGTACAGTGGATACAATGGATTGCAGAAACATTGACGAACTCCAACCAGACCATTGACTTTGTGAGAAGTGGCTTGTGATCAATTGAGCACATGACACAGCGCAGGGAAAGTCATCAGGGTCCCGCACAGCCGACGACTCTTTTGCTAAAATGGAATCCCCAAAGAAAGTGGAAAAAGGGACAACCAAAGAACACACAGAAGAGAGACGTCGAGGCCGAAATGAATTGATGGGGATACTCGTGGTCCATCCTCGAGAAACTGGCTCAGAACAGAGGACGATGGAAATGGCAGGTCATCCACTGGGAGCTAAGGGGCCAAGAAGAAGACAACAATGGCGTGCAGAAGAGCATCTCTCAATGCACAGCACATCTAGTCACAAACAAGAGGAAATCTGCAGACGCTGGGAATCCAGGCAACACACACGAAATGCTGGAGGAATTCAGGAGACCAGGCAGCATCTATAGAAGAGAGTACAGTCGACACTTTCTGGCAGGAGCTGATGAACAGTCTCGGCCTGAAATGTTGACGGTACTCTTTTCCACAGATGCTGCCTGTCCTGCTGAGTTCCTCCAGCATTATAAGTGTGTTGCTTGAACCTTGAAGTGGATGAACTACAACAGCAAAAGATCACAAACACGCAACCAGTGACCATTTTATCAGGTACAGGATGTACCTGATAAAGTGCCACTGAATGCTTTTTCCTTATTGTAACTTAAAGCTTTTGAATTACGTATTGCAATGTCGCAAAACAACAAATTTCATGACACTTGCCAGCGATATTAAAACTGATTCTGATCCTGAAATTGGCAAGCAGCTTTAGAACCCATGGTACTGAGGGCTCAAAGTTTAACAAACTTCAGCACCCAAGAATAAAAAAAAACATGACATGCTAACAATCTAACCAGGGCAGGATATTGGATGCCATCACTAGCTATGAATAGTTATGAACTGTTAAGGACCAATGGGTTAATTGACACATGAAGGGTTACCGCACTTGAGGAAATGTACATTTTGCACAGAAAACACAGGAGCTGCTATTTCAGTTACAGTCTGTTCAGTTACTTATTATAAGTCTGTTAGGACTTTGTGTACTGTTTTGTCAGGTGGCAAGATAGCATGTGTGGACTGCTGGGACTATACATAAACTTGGATTAGGGTGCCTGAGGCGAAAAATCATTTTGTTCTGCCAATAATGTCTGCACAAAAGCATACATTTGAATTATTTAACTGACTGAGGCAAAAGAGTCTGTCTTTTTAAAAGGATATCATTTAATACTTTCCCATATCTGGGCAATAAAATAATTCCAGGCATTCAACTACCTGACGCATATTTGCTATCGAGGACATCTTCGAAAGGTGGTGCCTCAAAAAGGTGGCCACCATCACTAATGTCCCTCACCATCTAGGACATGCCCTTTTCTCATTACTACCATCAGGGAGGAAATACAGGAGCCTGAAGACCCCTCTTCTCATTACTACCATCAGGGAGGA
The DNA here is from genome assembly GCF_030144855.1 of Hypanus sabinus. NCBI lineage: Eukaryota > Metazoa > Chordata > Chondrichthyes > Myliobatiformes > Dasyatidae > Hypanus > Hypanus sabinus. The sequence goes on along the minus strand of NC_082729.1, from coordinate 6,978,885 downwards.
GGTACAGGAGCCTGAAGACCCCTCTTCTCATTGCTACCATCAGGGAGGAGGGACAGGAGCCTGAAGACCCCTCTTCTCATTACTACCATCAGAGAGGAGGTACAGGAGCCTGAAGACCCCTCTTCTCATTACTACCATCAGGGAGGAGGTACAGGAGCCTGAAGACCCCTCTTCTCATTACTACCATCAGGGAGGAGGTACAGGAGCCTGAAGACCCCTCTTCTTATTACTACCTTCAGGGAGGAGGTACAGGAGCCTGAAGATTCACACTCAACAATTCAAAAGCAGCTCTCCCCCGACACCATTAGCACTTGTTTTTGCTCTCTTGTTTAATTTTTAAAATTACATTTCTTATTGTAATTTATACTATATTTTATGTATTGTACTGTACAAATGCTGTAAAACAACTAACCACACAAGATATAAGACAATAAGACCATAAGATATAGCAGCAGAATTAGGACATCATGTTTTTGCAATGAATTACACAGATTCACCACTGTCTGGCTGAAGAAATTCCTCCTCATCTCCATTCTAGAAGGATGCCCATCTATCCTGAGGCTGTGTCCTTTGGTCTTAGACTCCCCTACTAGAGGAAACATTGTCTCTACATCCACTCTATTGAAACCTTCCAACATATTATCGGTTTCAATGAGGTTCACCCCTCATTCTTCTGAATTCCAGTGAGTAGAGGCCCAGAGCCATCAAATCAGAAGCCTTTCATTCTCATGAACCTCCTCTGAACGCCCTCCAATGTCAGCACATCCCTTCTTAGGTAATGGGCCCAAACTTGATCTCAATACTCCCAAGCAAGACCTCACCATTGCCTTATAAAGCCTCAGCATTACATCCTTGCTTTTATAATGAAAATCCATGAAGCTACTTACAAAAAGCAAAAAACCTCCATTACCTCACCGTAAATACTATCTCACTACATTTACTCTCTTTTTTTTTGCATTTTTGACTTAATTTTTTAATATCTATTTCTTGGGAGCAGACCATGACTCTGTGAATGGGATTGTTTGGTTGGAGGGCTGGCATGGAGACAATGAGTTGAATGGTAAACTTCTGTTTTGGAGTAAATAAGTATGTTATGCTTTCAATTGTTGCAATGAGGAAACTGGAGGAGGGATGGGACGGGGAGAACTTTGCAGTGACGTCACAGTGGTGTGTAGGCTGGTGATTTCAATGGAATGAGATGATATTAAAGTTAGAAATATGTCACTTTACAGTATATCTTCAAGATTGAGGGGTAGTTTTTGACGTGACAACAGATCAGAAGAATTTGGAGCCAGTGTAGACCCTTTGAGATCAGTCATTCACCAAAACTACAGCTGATGTTCAACCTTACTTCTATTTCTCTGCTCTACCTCCACACCTCTCGGAGCAGAAAGAGGCAAAAATGAAGTATTCTTGCTCCAAGTTCACCGTTCTTGGAGGAGTTTCCTTGATATCCTAAATTCCGTAGATTTGAACTTGACCACTGAGGATCTCTTCAAGAGATGGCGCCTCAAGAAGACAGCATCCATCACTAAGGACCCTCAACAAAGTTAGAATTAGGTTTAATATCACCAACGTATGTCGTGAAATTTGTTGATTTTGTGGCAGCAGTACAATGCAAAACATGATAAATATAGAAAAGAAACCGAATTATAGTGTGTATATATATAGTTCAATTAAATAAGTACTGCAAAAATTTCTCTCTGTGTTGTTTTTATATAGTTCAGTCTAGTTTTTGTATAGTGTAATGTAACACCATGGTCCTGAAAAACATTGTCTCATTTTTACTATGTACTCGACATAGCAGTTATGGTTGAAATGACAATAAAAGAGACTCGACTTGACTTGACTTGAAACAAAGAAAATAGTGAGGTAGTCTTTATGGTTTCAATGTCCACTCAGAAATCTGATGGTAGAGGGGAAGAAGTTGTTCCTGAATCATTGAGTGTGTGCCTTCAGGCTCCTGTACCTCCTCCCTGATGGTAGCAATGAGAAGAGGGCATGGCTGGGTGATGGGGATCCTTAATGATGGATGCTGCCTTTGAGATATCAATCCTTGAAGATGTCCTGGATACTATGGAGGCTAGTGCCCATGACTAAGTTTGCAACTCTATGCAGCTTATTTTGATCCTGTGTAGCAACCCCCTACAAACCCCCCACACCGCCACATACCAGATAGTGATGGAGCCCGCTAGAGTGCTCTCCATGGTACATCTGTAGAGATTTGTGAGTGTCTTTTGTGATATTCCAAATCTTCCCAACCCGGACATGTTCTCTTTTCATTAATACCATCGGAGAGGGCCTCCCAGAGGGTCACAACCTTGTTGGAGTTCAGAGGCTTACATGCCTCAAAAACCCAGCGAGCAATGTTGGCAGGAGTCAGGTCTTTATGCATTGGCTTTTGCTAGGGTCAACCATGTCAATTAGGTCAAAGGGTAAAGGCCAGACTGAGAGTGGACCACCAGTCCTCCAGCTTTGTGGGTTCAGCTTAAGGCTAACAACCCTGACTGGTGAAACTAAATTGTTACAGAAACAGCGGTACATCTGAGTGCGATGGTATTCCTACGTCTCCACCGGGGGTTGCATGGCTGACAGTGAAAACCAAGAAAAAGCTACTGAGGTGATGAAAGAAGCACTGAACACTGCCAGAGATGGAGGACCTTCATTTCTGCCCTAAACAACAGTGCCATAACAGACTTTTAAATAATCAGGGGGGATGTACAGGAGCCTGAAGACACTCACTTGATGACTCAGGAATAGCTTCTTCTCCACTGCCATCAGATTTCTGAATGGATGTTGAACCCCTGAACACAGCTTTAATGTTTGTTTTTGTAATTTATAGTACTTTTATGTCTTTGCACTGTATTGCTGCCACAAAACAACCAATTTTACATCATATCGGTCAGTAATAATTCTAATCCTGACTTTGAATGAAATCAATGAGAGTGATCACAGCTTCCAACGTAGCAAATTCCAAAGATTCCGCATACTCTTTATTTATTTTTCTAATCTATCTATTTATCTATCAATCTATTTATTTAGTTTTTACTGCGTGGAATCAGCCCTTCTGGCCCTTTGAGCTGCACTGCCCAACAATCTCTGAATTAACCCTAGCTTAACCACAGCACAACTTACAGAGACCGATCCTCCTATCAGCCGGGATGTCTTTGGACTGTGGGAGGAAACCTGAGCGCCTGGAGGAAACCCTCGCGGGCACAGCGAGAACATACGGGCAGAGGTGGGAACTGAACCCGGGTCACTGGTACTCACACATGGCTAATCACTACGCTACCATGCCCACCCCAGGGAATTATTCGTCCTCTGACTGGATAAGTCACTTCCATCTCAGTATAGAACGACCCCAGGACTGCAAGTGAGGAGGGAAGAGACTGGAAGTCAGGAGCTGATTATTTTTTCGTGTCCGCTTTGAAGCATCCAAAAGTTGTCCGCTTTAACAACCAACACCAAGCTAGGGATGTGCTGAGGCAGACTGTAAAAGTGTCACCACACAATCCGGCTCCAACGTAGCACACCCACAGCGCTCGACAGAGCAACACAGAACACAACAAGCAACAAGACAACAGCACAGCAAAGCAACATGCACAAAGTGCTGGGGGAGCTACACTACCACTCTCAGTCCGCAATAGAAACCCATATCAGAATCAGCTTTATTATCACACACATACATCATGAAATGTGTTTTTCTTTGCAGCTGTGCAGTGCATTACATAAAATTACTACAGTACTGCGCCAAAGTCTTAAGGCTGATTTATATTTGTGCGTACGGGCTATGCCCTAGCCCTGATTTTCACTTCTGCGTCACTCTACGACGTAGCGAGCATGCGTTGGTGTGCGCCAAGACGCTAGTTGGCACTGGGGTTTCTATACCACAGTGTTGAGTTTCTTCATGAGAGACACGGACGAGGAAATGCATTTCAAACATTTCCGCATGCCGGCAGGCAGATTTGCCGATTTGGTCCATCTATTTCACGTTGGTGTACAGACATGGCGGAGAAGAAGCAACTGGAAATGCGATGCTACCAAGCGGGCCAATCACAGTTGTTGCGGTCTGCGTTGCCGCGATGCGTGAGTTACTTTTTTGAGGAGGTACACTTCACCCTATGGCGTAGCGTATGGCGTAGAAATGGCATAGGGTACGCAGTTCCTATGGCGTAGATGCGATGCATAAAAATCAGCCTTTAGGCTGCCTAGTTAATTATATATAATTTTAAACATTCCTGCCTCTCCAGCTTCCTCAGGTAGATGATTTCACACACCCACTGTCTTCTATGTGCAAGAGTCTTGCCTTAGGTTCTTTCAAGTCTGTCCTCTATCACCTTCCATTCATGTTGTCTCGGTTTAGATTTCTCCCACCTTGGGGGAAATACCGGAGCAATCCAACACAGAGAGCCAGATGCTGGAAATCCGAGCGACACAGAGAACACGGGAGGAACGCAGCAGGTCGGGTCACATCCACGAAGGGTAATTAATCTGTCGGTGCTCCAGGCCAAGATCCATCATCAGTGCTGATGTTTCGGGCCGAAAGCCAAGTCCTGATGAGAGGTTTTGGCTTGAGAAGTCGACTGCTCATTTCCCTTCATAGATGCTGCCTGACCTGCTGTGCTCTTCCAGCGGTTTTTGTGTGTTAGAACATAGAACTTCGAGCTGTACAGCCCCTTCAGCTCAGGATGCTGGGCCAACCTTCTCCACTATCAAACTAACTCTTCCCCCCCACCCCACTGCTCATAATCTTCCACTTTTTTTTACATCCATGCGCCTTTCTAAAAGTCTATTAAATATCCTTATAGAATCAGATTCTATTTCTATTACCACCTCAGCAGGACGTTCCAGGCACCCACTGTCATGTATTTAATATTTCACTAATATTTGAGTAATCATATGTATATATATAAATATAAAGTTGTTTAAGCGTTCATGTTCATTGAAATAATTAATTGCAGGTAATATGTAAAAATACGTTACTTGCAAACATCATGACGCTACCCCAGATATGTGCGTGCCTCGCTGAAAGTACACCCCAAGTCACACCCGTATTTTGGACTTCCTGCGTCTTCCTTTGTAATAGTTTTAATGTTTTGAAATTACAAAACCGGACGCCCATCAATTTCTGCGTAAAAATCCTGCTTTCGACGCCTCCCCTAAAATTTTCTCTGCTGGCCTTAAACAGGGTCCTCTGGCATTAACTAGATCAAACTTGATAAAACTGAGCAACACACACAAAATGCTGGAGGAACTCAGCAGGCCAGGCAGCAGCTATGGAAGAGAGTGCAGTCAGCATTTCGGGCCGAGACCCTTCAGCTGTGCTGGCAGTCCACTCGACCTATGCCTCCTTCAAGGCCTCCCTTATGTTCCTTCATTTCAAGAAAAAAAGTCCAACCTCACTCAAGCTTTTCTCATAGGACATTCCAACATCTCCCACAGCCACTTCACCTCTCTGGATCTCCTTCATCCATTAGCATGCTCCTTCAGATCTCAATCTGCTCCACATTGATACCTCTGCTGTCGGATGCCTGGGCCCCCAAATTCTGAAATACCCACCGTGTACTTCTCAGCAGCTCTGCTGTTTGCCCCCACCCATTTTTAATGATCAGAGGCAGAATCAGGTTTCTCATCACCAACATAGGTCTTGATAGATGATTTTTCTGGGCCTCCACTCTCCAGATTTAACCTCACTGAAACCAATCAAATGTTGAAAGGCCTTGATAGAGTGGGTGTTGAGAGGATGTTTCCTTTGGTGGGGGAGTCAAAGACCAGAGGATACAGTCTCAGAATAGAGGGGCGTCTTTTTAGACTGGAGATGAGGAAGAATTTCTTCAGCCAGAAAGTGATGAATCTGTGAAAATTCATTGCCACTGGTGCCTGTAGAGGTCAATTCTATCGGTATATTTAATGCAGAAGTTGATAGATTTTTGATTAGTTAGGGCATGAAGGAATATGGGGAGAAGGGAGAAGTTTAGGGCTGAGAGGGAAAATGGATCAGCCATGATGAAATGGTGGAGCAGACTCGATGGGCCAAATGGCCTAATTCTGCTCCTGTATCTTATAGTCTTGTGGTGTAACAGGTGGGTTCATTATCTGTTCAGAAATCTGATGGCCAAGGGGAAGAAACCATTCCTAAAACATTGAATTTGTCTTTAGGCTCCTCTACTTTCTCTCTGAGGGCTGCAATGAAGAGAGGGCATGTCCTGGATGATGGGGGTCCTTAATGTTGTAATTGTATCCACCTCAACCACTTCCCCTGGCAGTTCCTTCCACATAACCACCACCCTCGGGGTGAAAAACCTGCCCCCTCCACCCCTGTGTTTTCCATTAAATCTTTCCCCTTTCACCTTAAGCCCACGTCCCCTAATGCTGGACCTCTCAATCTTGCGATAAAGACTGTGACCACCCACTGTATTTATTCTCCTCATGAATTTATAAGCCTCCATAAGGTCACCTCCAAGCCCTCCTGGCTGCAGGGGAAATAGAACCAGTTTATCCAGTCTCTCCTCGACTGGCCTGTCGAAAACAGCAATTAATAATTGAAATGTGCAAGGTGACTGCATTCTGGCTTTTTACTGTTTACTCTCTGCTCTTTAATCCTCTCGGACTTCCCTCTTTGTTCATTTTGAAAGGGTACCCTTGCTTTGAAACGCCAGGAGACTGGATCGTCCACTTTCTGTCATAGAAGAGTACAGCACAGGACAGGCCATTCAGCCCACAATGTTGTGCTGGACCAGATAAAAACCAAATCAAAAACACGCAAACACTACTCCCTCCTACCTACGCCATGTCCCTATCCCTCCACCTTCCTTACATCCATGTGCCCATCCAAATGTCTCTTAGATGCCTCGAATGCTTTTGCCTATACCACCATACCAGGCAGCACATTGCAGCCATCCGCCACTCTCTGAGTAAAAAACTTACCCCTCACATCCCTCTTGAACTAACCCCTCTCACCTTCAATGCATGCCCTCTGGTATTAGAGATTTCAACCCTGAGAAACAGATACTCCCTGTCCACTCTGTCTATGCCTCTCATAATCTTGTAAACCTCTATCAGATCTCCCCTCAGCCTCCGCCGCTCCAGAGAAAACAACCCAAGTTTGTCAATCTCTCATGATAGCACATGCCCTCTAAACCAGGCAGCATCCTGGTGAACCTCTTCTGCACCCTCTCTAAAGCTTGAACATCCTTCCCACAGTGGGGCAACCAGAACTGTACGCAAAACTCCAGATGTGGCCAAACCAGTTTTATAAAGTTGCAACATAACCTCTTGAGTTTTGAACTCAGTGCCCTGACTAAGAAAAGCAAACATTCCACAAGACTTCTTAACCACCTCATCAACCTGTGTAGCCACTTTCAAGTGGCTATGAACTTGGATCCCAAGATCTCTCTGCTCAGCAATACTGTTATGGATCTTACCTTTATTAGTGTACTGTCTCCTTGCATTTGCCCTACCTCACATTTATCTGGGTTAAACTTCATCAGTCATTTCTCTGCCCATATCTTCAACTGACCTATATTGCGCTGTATTCTTTGCCAGTCCTCTACACTATCCACAACTCTACCAAACTTGGTATCATCCACAAACTTACAAACCCACCCATCTGCTTTCTCATCCATGTCATATCCATACACCACAAACAGCAGGGGTCCCAGCACAGATCCCTGTGGAACACCACTAATTACAGACCTCCAGTTTGAAGAAATCCCTTCAACTAAGTCCAATGGCAGATGGAATTTAATGGAGACAAGTGTGTGAGGTGTTGCATTTTGGAAGGACAAATCAAGGTTGGACATACACAGTAAATGGTAGGGCACTGAGGAGTGCAGAGGAACAAAGGGATCTGGGAGCTCAGGTACATAATTCCCTCAAAGCGGTGTCACAGGTAGACAGGGTTGTAGAGGAGGCTTTTGGCATCCCGGCATTCATAAATCAAAGTATTGAGTATAGGAGTTGGGATGTTATGGTGAGGTTGTATAAGATATTGGTGAGGCCAAATTTGGAGTATTGTGTGCAGTTCTGGTCACCTAACTATAGGAAGGATATCAGTAAGATCGAAAGAGTGCAGAGAAGATTTATTAGGATGTTGCCGGGTCTTCAGGAGTTGAGTTATAGGGGAGAGATTGAATAGGTTAGGACTTTATTCCTTGGAGGGTAGAAGAATGAGGGGTGATTTGATAGAGGTTTACAAAATTATGAGGGGTATAGACAGAGTAAATGCGAGTAGGCTCTTTGCACTTTGATTAGGAGAGATAAATATGAGAGGACATGGCTTTAGGGTGAAAGGGGAAAGGTTTAGGGGGAACATTAGGGAGATCCTCTTCCCTCAGAGAGTGGTAGGAGTGGAACGAGCTGCCATCTAACATGGTAAATGCAGGCTCACTCTTAAGCTTTAAGAATAAATTGGATAGATACATGGATGGGAGAGGTCTGGAGGGTTATGGACTGGGTGCAGGTCAATGGGACTAGCAGAATAAAGTTTCGGCACAGACTAGAAGGGCCAAATGTCCTGTTTTCTGTGCTGTAGTGTTCTATGGTTCTATGGTTCCAACTATTACCCTTTGTCTTCTGTGTGTATGCCAGCTCTGAATCAAAGCAGCCAATTTGATGTGGACCTGATGCATCTTAACTTTCTGAATTAGCCTTCCATGAGGGATTTGGTCAAGCGCCTTACTAAAATCCATGTAGGCAATATTTACAGCCCTACCCTCATCAATCTCTCTCATCACCTTGTTGAAAAACTCAGTCAAATTGGTAAGACATGACCTGCCCTGCACAAATACATGATGGCTCACCCTAATTAGGCCATGGGTTTCCAAATGCTCACATAATCTATCCCTAAAAATTTTCTCCAGCAATTTCCCTACAACATGTGAGACTCAGTGGTCTATAGTTCCCAGGATTTTCCCTTGTTCCATTCTTAAATAGAGGTGAAACATTAGTCACTCATCAGTCCTCTGGGACCTCAGCTGTGCTAGAAAGAACATGAAGATACTGGCCAAGGCCCCAGCAATCTTGTCTCTTGCCACCTTCAATAACCTGGGATAAATCCCATCAGGCCCTGGGGACTTATCCACCTTAATATTCATTTCCTCCTCCTTGACCTCTAAATGCCTTGACGTATTTATGCACTCAGCACTAATGCCCTGGTCCCCCGTATCCTTTTCCTGATCCCTTTGCTAAACAAGCCATGTTAAATACTTCTTTAAAAATTATATTTTATTTTGAGATACAGCATGGTATCAGGCCCTCCCGGCCTGCGCCGTGCAATTACACGCATGTGACCATCATAACACTGGCCTGTACATCTTTGGAGCATTTGGAGGAAACTCACGCGGTAGTGGGAGAACATACAAACGTCTTAGAGAGTGGCAGAATTGAACCTGGTTTGCCGTTGCTGTGGTAGCATTATGCTAAACACTACGCATAGTAACAGGCCCTTCTGGCCCAATGAGCCTGTGCCAACCATTTACACCCATGTGACCAATTCATCGTCTACTGACCCGTACGTATTTGGAGCACTCGGAGGAGACAATTAAAGCCAGGTGACTAATCTGTCAGCTCCATCATAGCCACTGGCCTCCATAGCATCCAGGACATCTTCAAGGAGCAATGCCTCAGAAATGCGGCATCAGTCATTAAGAACACCATCGATCAAAACCTGCACTTTTCTCATGGCTACCAGCAGGGAGGAGGTGCAGGAGCCTGAAGACACGTACTCAATGATTCAGGAACGGCTTCATCCCCTCTGCCATCCGATTTCTGAATGAGCATTGAACCCATGACTGCTACCTTTCTATTTTTTTGTATTTTTATTTTTGCACTCCTTATTTATTTTAATTATTTAACATACGTGTATAATTACTCTAATCCAGAGTTGTTTCTCCCTGTTATTGTGCATTGCATCGTCTTGCTGCTGCAGGGACAACAAAGTTTACAGCATAAGTCAGCGACATGAAACCAGATTCTGATTCTGACCGGTGCCGTGATGGAGCTGGTTGGGTCAAAAACCTTCTGTGGCTTTTTTTTTTGATCATCTGTATTGGAGTCCCCACAGTGATTCACCTACTAACCTGTATGCCTTCAGAATCACTGTGAAGCAGCGGTGTTTAAGTAACTGGACATCTGGTTCACTAATGATCTTAAGGTAGTAAGATCTCTCATCCTCACTCCGCGTGCCCTATGTGCAGCTCCAGTGTGGTTGGCTTTTAAAAGGACTGTGAAATTGTCGGTCGAGGTACTTTTTTCAGGAGGCAGCCCAGGATGGGTAATAAAGAGCAGTGATAATCACGAGCTATGAATAAATCATTTTAAAGTAAAAATCAGAGCATAGCCTGCTACTGTGGGAGTACTGGAAAATGTGCTGTGTTAGGGGGCTGGTCTCCCACTGGTGCTGCTCTCCAGTGTTCGTTCCCTGGAGGACAAGCTGGATTGCCTTTGTCTGCAGATGACCCAGAGTGAAATGAGGAACTGCTACGCACTTGTTCTTGCAGAGACGTGGCTCCAGGACAATATCCCATGCACCATTAATCTTCAGGCCATGCCTCTCAGAGATTTGTGCTATTATCATTTGTGACTGCATGTGCAAGTGTAACTCTACGCGCTTGATGCTCTGTGTGAGTGTATGTTCTGTGCTGGAATGCTGCTTTGTTTAGCTGTGTACATGTGTACGGTTGAATGACAATTAAACTTGAACTTGAACTTGTCTCACACAAAGAACAGACTGAATAACTTTGAGCTGCCAGTTTGAGTGCAGGACTTTGACCTGAAGCGTTGACAGTTCTTTTCTCCTCATAATGTTGAGCTCCCCCAGCAGATTGTTGGTTGCTCCAGATTCCAGTATCTGCAGTCTCTTGGGCCTGAAGTATCTTCATCTTCATCTTCAGGGTCGTGCACCTGGTCACCAGGAGGACAATCCCCAAACCCACTTGCCCCCAGTCAATTCATTTGGTCCTGAATGCATATTTGACTCCCTTCCATTGGGCAGAAGATACCATAGCATTAGGACAAGAACTGTTACAATAGGAAGCAGCTTCATCCCCCTGGCTGTAAGACAACTGAACTCCCTGCCACCACCCTAATCTTCTCACATACAAAGTGCTGGGAGCATTATACTGTTTACTTTTTAACTTGTGTCATAAATGCATGTTATTATTTGTTAATTCACTTGTGGTAATATTACCTTAACTCTGCCATGAATGGTCCCAAGTTTGGCTGTGACAAGAGGAGGGTTGGGCATGGGGCTAGCAGCTCTGTAAAAACCCAGAACTACAGAAACTCCAAAGACCTCACCTCTGGGAGAGGAAGGATCTTCGATGGACTACACCTTGAAAGACTGGGAGACTGGCCCAAGACAGAGGACTGGCGAGCTGCTGTCAGCACCCTAAGTGTGATGGGCATATGAAAAAGATTATTGCTATATGAACACAAAAATGTTTTTGATGGGATTTCCAGCATCTGCAGATTTTCTCTTGTTTTGAATATCTGCAGTGCTGGAAATCCAAAGCAGCACACAAGAAATGCTGGGGGAGCTCAGCTGATCTGCTTTGTGCATATGAGTTACACACCTTGCTCTGGAGGAACCTTGTTTCGTTTGGCGGTATACATACGTACAGTTGAACGACAATAAACTGAACTTGCACTCGAACTTAAACTTTTAAACTTTGCTGAAGTTCTCTGTGGCACAAAGAATCAGTACCTGCACAAAAGGCTGAGTCCTAACTGCAATTAAACTACTGGTTCAATGTGTACGACATAGAACTGTAGAGTCACCAAGTACAGGAACTCTCCGTTCTGACCAAATGGTCCAGCCCACTAAGTTCCCATTCAGGCTAGTCCCGTTTGACCATCCCTCTAAACCAGGAGTTCCCAACCTTTTTTATGCCATGGAGGAATTTCCTTAGCCAGAGAGCGGACCCCCTTGCTTAATGGTGTTGGCCCATGGCATAAAAAAAAAGGTTGGGAACCCCTGCTAAGGGTCGTCCATCTAGAACAGTGTTGTTATTTATTTGTTTGTTGAGATACAGAGTGGAACAGGCTTTTCCTGCCCTTCAAGATGAGCTGCCCAGCAACCCCCGGATTTAATCCTGGCCCAATCATGACCAACTAACCTACCAACCAGGGCTGGCACAAGGTGTTAGATGCTAGAAGTCCCCACCATCAGGCCCTTCCCTTCAACCATCTGGTTCTTGAACCAACCGGAGATGAGGAGGAACTTTCTTCAGCCAGGGACTGGTGAATGTGTGGCGTTCGTTGCCAGGGGTGGCAGTGGAGGTTGATGGATTCTTGATTAGTCAGGGCATGAAGGAATAGGAGGAGAAGGCAGGAGATTGGGGCTGAGAGGAAATTAGATCAGCCATGATGAAATGCCAGAACAAACTCAATGGGCCAAATAGCCTAATTCTGCTCCTATATCTTATGGTCTTATGTAATTGTCCAACTGTCTTTTAGAAGTTGTTATTGTACTGAATTTAACCACTTCCACTGCTGGCCAGTTTCATAATTGACAACCCTCTTACAAAGAAGTTGCTCCTTAAATTCCTATTTTATTTCCCCCCACCCAATTTAAATCCTTCAGTTCTTGATTGTTCAACTTTGGAGAAAAAGACTGTATGGATTCACTCTATATATGCCATTCATGATTTTATTCTTCTCTATAAGATAACTTCCCCTCCCAACCATTCTCCTATGGCCCAAAGAGAGTAGTCCTATCCTGTTCAATCTCTCCATTTGCACTCATTGGCCACTTTATCAGGTACACCTGTATACCTGCTTGTTAATGCAAATATCCAATCAGCCAATCATGTGGCAGCAACTTAATGCATGACAGATTGCAGACATGGTCAAGAGGTTCATTGGTTGTTCAAACCAATCTTCAGAATGGGGAAGAAATGTGATCTAAGTGACTTTGACCATGGAATAATTATTGGTGCCAGACGGGGTGGTTTGAGTATCTCAGAAACTGCTGATCTCCTGGGATTTTCATACACCACAATCTCTAGTTTACAAAGAATGTTGCAACAAACACAGGACCTCCAGTAAGCAGCAGTCTTTGGGTGAAAACACCTTGTTAATGAGAGAGATTAGAGGAGAATGGCCAGACTGGTTCAAGCTGATAGGAAGGTGACAGTAACTCAAATAACTACACATTACAACAGTAGAGTGCAAAAAAAGCATCTCTGAATGCACAAGATGTAGAATCTTGAAGTGGATGGTGTTGTCTATTTAATATTTCAGTAATCTTGCATGGGGGTGATTGATAAGTTCGTGGCCCAAGGTAGAAGGAGATGAGTTATACAGTTCAACTCTTTGAGTGAAAATGCAGAAAGTTTGAAGTTAATAACTCATCTCCTTCTACCTTAGGCCATGAACTTATCAATCACCCCAATGAGTTATTAACTTTAAACTTTCTGCGTAATCGCTCAAAGAGTTGAACTGCACGTGCACGTAATGTAAGCTGTATAACTCATCTCCTTCTACCTTAGGCCATGAACTTATCATCACCCATCTATAGACACTTTCTGGAGGTCCAAGATCCGTATGCTCCACGACCGCTGGACTAAGTGTGTAAATGTAGGAGGGGACTATGTTGAAAAATAAATGTGCTAGGTTTTCTAAAATTGACTCCTTCTACCTTAGGCCATGAGCTTATCAATTGCCCCTCATAAGTATATTGTTTGGTAAGCATTCTTGTTCATTTACATAATTCATTACGGGTTAAATGCATAAGTACATGAATTGCGTATGTCGTCACGTTACCATTTGATATGTGCGTCCCTCACTTAAAGTAATGAACAAATTAAAACTCGCGTTTCGGATTCTCCGTCTGTTCCTTTTAATTAGCTTAATGTTTCGAAGACACAAAACATAACAGATGGGGTGCGGCAGCAGAAAACCACAAGCGCACACTCAGTCCTGGCAACATCCTTGTAATTTTCTTTCTATGTTCTTTCCAAATTAATAACTGGAAGTAAGGAGAAGTTTCATGGCATCAAACAGCTGCCTTTTAGTTCCTGGGTGTCAACATCTCCGAGGATAGGTCCTGGGCCCAACACATTGACGTAATTATAAAGAGGACAGGATAGGAGTTTAAAGACACTTGAAATCACCAAAGGCTCTTGCAAACATCTCTAGAGAACATTTTGACTGGTTACATCACAGCCTGGTATGAAGCCGACAATGAACAGGATTGTAAGAGGCTGCAGAGGGTTGTAGACTCAACCATCTCCACTGTCAAGAACATCCTCAAGAGATGGAGCCTCAGGAAGGCAGCATCCATCGCTAAGGTTCTTCACCATCTGGAACATGCCCTCTTCTCATTACTACCATCAATGAGAAGGTACAGCAACCTGAAAATGCGCCCTTAACATTTTAGAAATTATTTCTTCTCCTCTGCAATCAGATTTGCGAACAACCCATAAATCCATGAGCACTTCCTCATTAGCTTTCTTACTCACTTTTGTAATTTACAGGTGTTTGGCTTTGGTGCCACGAAACAATAAATTTTACATCAGTGACAAAAAGACGATAAAACCATAAGATACAGAAGCAGAATATGCAAACAGTATATATGCAATAAAGCGAGAAAAGAAAAAATGAGGCTATCATTTTGTTCAGATATGGCCCGTGTAGAGAAAGAGATGCTGAAGCTGGTTGATAGTTCACAGACTTTAATGCAAAGAAGATTTTAGAGGAATATAAAACAATAAATCTTAGACCAAACAGGGCTGTTAACTGAACTCTCAAACAGAAAACTAAATGCCAACACTGTGGCTGAAAGGAATATCTGAATATAACATGAATGCTGCTTGTCCCCAGAGTCCGTTGACTCGACAGTCCACTTTTTCAGGCAAGGCCGAATGCAAGCAGGCAGCGTAACGTTGCTGTGCTTTGCTCAAGTCGAGTCAAGCACTACAATGAAAAGAAGGGGGTTAAGTACCACCATAATACGCTCTGCAGAGGACGGTGCTTGGAGAAGCTGTGCCGGAGGGGATGGTCGTCGGTTCGGAGGTTCGACGGACTCGGAGTCCTTTTGACGGACTCAGGTTGCTTTCGGTGTGTGCTGCGTCTGCGAGGCTGAGTTGGGTGGCGTCTTGGAAGTCCATAGTGGGGGTATTCCCTTCTGCCACCGGCGTGGGATGGCGAGTCTGTCGGGACCCTGGGGACTTGTGGAAACTGTGGTGATTTCTTTTGAACTTGTAGTCCTTTAACATCTTGGACTATTTTTACTGTGCCCATAGTCTGTTTTTTTTTATCAATTATGCTATTGTTTGCACTGTTGTAACTATATGTTGTAATTATGTGGTTTTGTGCAGGTCTTGTTTTTGTCTGGTGGATTTGGAGCTCCTTTCCGGGGAACACGCTAGACGGTAGCGCGATATCAATACGCAGCAGCCTCTCCGGACTCTGGATTGGGGATTGCCAAATGTTACGTGGATTTTCTGGTGTAGTCTGTTTTGTCGTGTGCTTTTGTGATATCATTCTGGGGGAACGTTGTCTCATTTTTTAACTGCATTGCATTTGTGGTTTCTAAATGACAATAAACTGAATCTGAATCTGAATAATCAAATAATAATTAGCTGACACATCCATATGCACGAGCGCAATTGCCAGATCTGCTGAGCAGCTGAGTCCATGGTGGTCAGTGAAGTAGTGACCTTTCAGAACTCCAATGGCGGAGGGGAAGAAGCTGTTTCTAAACTGATGAGTGTGTGTTGTCAGGCTCCGTATCGACGGTAGTAATGAGGAGACATCTTGTCCTCAGTGATGGGGGTCCTTAGTGATGGATGCCACCTTCTTGAGGCATCACTTATTTGAAGACGTCCTTCATGCTGGGGAGGCTAGTGCTCATGATGTAGCTTGGCGAGTCTTTGCAACTTTCTGTAGCTTTTTCTGATTCCATGCAGATATGGATGCAACCAGTTTGAGTGCCTTCCATGATCCACCTGAGGGTCCTTTGTGACCTACAAAGACCCCTCAAACTCCAAGTGAAATATAGCTAGTGTTGTGCCTTCTTTGAAATTGCAAGCTGATCTATCTCGCTCCTGTACACCTCCTCCTCGTGATTTGAAATTCTAACAGCAGTAGTTGTGTCATCAGCAGATTTATAGATGGTGTTTGAGATGTGCCTAGCCACACAGTCTTGGATGGAGACAGAGTAGAGCAGTGAGCTAATCACGCAACCTTGAGGTGTGCTGGTGCTGATGGTCAGCGAGGAGGAGATGTTATTTCCGATCCACACTGACTGTGGTCTCCCAGTGAGGTAGTCCGTTGCAGAGGGAGGTACAGAGGCCCAGGTTTTGGAGCTTGTTGTTTAGAACTGGGGGTATGTTTGTTTTGAATGCTGAGCTGTAATCGATAAACAGCAGCCTGCTGTAGATATTACTATTGTCCACCCGATCCAAGACTGAGTTGAGAGCCAGTGAGATTGAATCCACTGTAGACCATTGTGGCATAAGGCAAATTGCAACAGGTCCAGGTCCTTGCTTAGGCAGGAATTGATTCTGACCATGACCAACCTCTCAAAGTACAGTAGATGTGAGAGCAACTGGGTGATAGTCGTTGGGGTAGCTCACCCTGCTCTTCTTGGGCACAGATTTGATTGTCACTCTTTTGACGTAGGTAGAAACCTCTAACTGCAGCAGAGAGAGATTGATGATGTTCTTGAACACCCCTGCCAGTTAGTTAGCAAGAGTTTTCAGAGCCCTAATAGGTGGGCACCATCAGGACTGACACCTTGTGAGTGTTCACCCTGTTGAAAGATGGTTTGACCTCCGCCTCTGTGGTAGAGATCACAAGGATCTCTGTGAATTAGAGATTGGCTATCTAATCAGCCAATCAAATGGCAGTAACACAATGCATTAGAGCCTGCAGGCAAGAGGTTCAGTCATTGTTCAGACTATACACCAGAATGGTGAGGAAATATAATCTATATGACTTTGACTGTGGAATAATTGCTGGTGCCAGATGGGGTGGTTTGAGTATTTCAGAAATTGCTGATCCCTAAGGATTTTCACACACAACAATCTCTAGAGTTTAGAGAATAGTGCGAAAAAAAAATCCAGTGAGTGGCAGTTCTGTGGAAAATACCTCATTAGTGAGAGAAGTCAAAGGAGAATGACTAGACTGTCTCAAGCTGACAGAAAGGTGACAGTAACTCCGATAACTACATGTACAGCAGTGGTGTGCAGGAGAGCGTCTCAGAATACACAACACGTCCCTCCTTGAAGTGGATGGGAAGACCGTGAACATACACCCAGTGGCCACTTTATTCGGTACCTCAGTATTGTTTCATTCATAAAATTTGCTTTGGCTGAAATTAACCTGAACTTCAGAATCAGAATCAGGTTTAATATCACTGGCAACGGTCATGAATTTTTTTAACTTAGTGGCAGCGGTACAATGCAATCCATGATAAATGTAGAAAATCAATAAATCAATAAATAAATCACAGTATATATATATATAACACTGAGTTTATAACTTTCTGTAGCTTTTTAAGATCCTTCCAAGGCTGCAGTGGAACATATACGCGAATTCAGTTGTGGAGCAGATACATGTATTAACCAAACACTATAATTTCAACATTCTGTTTTGCCTGTCCTTGTATTGAAGTGGAGTCAATATTTACCCATTGGTATGTGCGGCTGAGGATCATCCACGCGATGCCAATGATGTTTTTGACATGAACTACTGGTTATATTGTGCTGTGATAGATGCTCTTTTCCTGCGGGTCATTTGCTGATGTGCTGAAAATCCTCTGGGAGGTGGGGGGGGGGGGGTCCTCAGACTGGTTTTCTTTTGTGTCACTTAAACCCCTTTGATCAACTGACTACTGAGCACTTGAGTAGGGAACTCAACAAAGCCTGCGCTCTCTGGAGACCGGGATGAACCAGAGAGGGTGAATAGCGAGACACGCCTGTCTGCCACATCCCATTGTGTGGGAGCAAAATAGACTGCTCCTCAACAATGATACAACTCATCAGTTACTGGGACATATGCCAGTTTATTGCTCTGCTAGAGGAAGGTGAAGAGGAACCTTTCTTTCTCATGTGATGACTTTGACATTTTATTTTAGAATAGAAGTGAGTTTGTCCTTGCCTGTTTGAAAAGAAGTTATTTCAAGGATGGATTCCCCTTCTGTCCCTGTACTCACCTAAGCCTAACCAAAAATTTATTGATGTATTTTCCCGATCTATATTATTTTTCTCAGAACCAATGGGTCTGCGAACAGTTTGAAATAATTAATGTCAATAATATCTTGGAGAACAGGTCATATGACGTTATTATCAGAATCAGATCAGGTTTAATATCAATTGCAAATGTTGTAAAACCTGTTGCCTTTGTGACAGCAGAAATAAGTAAAAAGTATTGATATTAATATTAATTATTTTAATTGATATTAAAAAGTATTAATAAAAAGCTCATGGGTTCAATGTCCATTCAAAAGTTGGATGGCATAGGAGAAGAAGAGGTGAATTACAGTATATATATGTAATAGTTAAATTAAATAAGTAATGCAAAAATAAAAATTGGAAGTAGTGAGGTAGTGTTCATGGGTCCAATGTCCACTGAGAAATTGGATGACAGAGGGGAAGAAGCTGTTCCTGAATCACTGAGTGTGTGCCTTCAGGCTCCTGTACCTCCTCCCTGATGGCAGAGGGGAAGAAGCTGTTCCTGAATCACTGAGTGTGTGCCTTCAGGCTCCTGTACCTCCTTCATGATGGTAACAGTGAGAAGGGGGCACATAGTGGGTGGTGGAGGGGGGTCTTTGGGCTCCAGTTTTCTGAGGCACTGATCCTTGAAGATGTCCTGGAAACTATGGAGGCTGGTACCCATGATGGAGCTGATTAAGTTTACAACTCTCTGCAGCTTATTTTGATTCTGTGCAGTACCAACCACGCCCCCCCCCTCCCCCCCACCGCCATACCAGACGGTGGTGCTGCCAGTTAGAATGCTCTGTAAGGTACATCTGTAGAAATTTTCAAGTGTTTTCGGTGACATACCAAATCTCCTCAGGTTCCTACTGAAATATAGTCGCTGTGTTGTCTTCTTTGTAGCTGCATCGATATATTTGGGGTCAGGATAGTGATACTGAGATACTGACACCCAGGAACTTGAAATTGCTCACTCTTTCCACTTCTGATCCCTCTACACCTCTTCCCTCACTGACATTCTGGGCCCCAAATAGTCCTCTCAAGTGAGGTGACACTTCACCTGTGAGTCTGTTGTGGTCATCTACTGTACCTGGTGCTCCCAGTGTGGCCTCCTGTATATCGGTCAGCCCCGATGAAGTTTGGGCAACCACTTCGTCGAGCATCTACGCTCTATCCACCACAAAAAGGAAGATACCCCGGTGGCCACCCATTTCAATTCTACTTCCCATTCCCATTCTGACACGTCAGTCCTCCCCTACTACCGTGATGAGGCCACACTCAGGTTGGAGGAGCAACACCTTATATTCTATTTGGGTAACCTCCAACCTGATGGCATGAACATTGATTTCTCGAACTTCAGGTAACTCTACCCCCACTACCCCCCCCCCCATTCACCATTGCCCCTTCTCATTTTCTTCTCTCACCTTACCTCCTATCTCCTCCCTCTGGTTTTCCTCTCCCTTCCCTTTCTTCCATGGTTTTCTACTCTCTCCTATCAGCCTTTTCCAGCCCCTCATCTCTTTCACCAATCAACTTGCCAGCTCTTTACTTTGCCCCACCCCTCCCCTCCCCTGGTTTCACCTATCACCTACCACCTTGTATTTCCTCCTACCCTCCCCCCACCACTTCCTTTTCAGTCCTGATGAGGGGCCTCGGCCCGAACCGTTTACTCTTTTCTATAGATCCTGCCTGGACTGCTGAGTTCTTTCAGCATTTTGTGTGCATTGTCAGAACATTTGCAATTAGCTTTTGTAAAGTGCAAGCAGTAAATTGAAATTAATAGCACAGGCTGCTCTACGGACTAAGAGAATGCATACGCAAGAGCCAAACGTTTAGACAATGGGGTTGTGTTAATTGGTTTGCAACAAACCAAGCAACATAGCTAAGTTACTTGACCATCATGACTTGAGTGCAAGCTGGCAGACCAGATGGATGCTGTCACTTTGCAAATCAAACATGGTCACAGGTATAGGCAATCAATAGTTTTTGTGTATTTGCTGCATTTGTGTACTCAGTGACTGCCTTGCCAATATTAATTTTGTGCGTCTGGTTCTCTGTCATCAAAAGCTTTTGGACTATTTGTGTTAATTAGTTTCCTCCAAAGGCGTCTGGACCCTAACAATTACTGTCTTTCTTAAGGGAACCATTTGGCAATCCTAAGTATTGAAGTAAACAACTTCATTGTAACAATTGAAATTATATTGAATCACTTGCCTTTGATCTTAAGGCTATAATAACTCGATGTACCTTTGGGTTTGTGAGTCTTTACTGAGACCGTCTCCAGGTTGATGCCTGCTTGTTGTGCTGAGTAAAGTCTTCTAAATAAAGACTGCTGGAGGAACTCAGCAGGTCAGGCAGCACCTATGGAAATGCATAAACAGTCAACGTTTTGGGCCGAGACCTGAACTGAACTGTACAGGGGAGGATGTCAGAGGACAGGGGAAGGAGGATAGCGGGAAGGTGATAGGTGAGGCCAGGTGGGTGGGAAAGGTCAAGGGCTGAAGAGGAAGAAATCTGATAGGAGAGGAGAGTGGACCATGGGAGAAAGGGAAGGAGAAATCGATATTCATGCCATCAGTTGGAGGCTACCCAGAAGGAATATAAGATGTTGCTCCTCCTCCCTGTGGCACAAGAGGAGGCCATGAACCAACATGGCAGAATTGGAATGGGAATCAGAAACAAAATGCCTCCAGCCTAAGTGACTCTCCAGTGACTTTGATAAGGAAAAGCAATGACAGAATGCAGGATACAAATGTTACAGGGAGACGGCAGTTCAGGGAGACAAATACGGGACAAGGACTGGGAGATCAGGAAGTACAGACACTGATAACCGAGGGTTACAAATGGCAACTAGAAAGAACACGCAAAGAGGCAGAATGTGAAAGAAAAACGTAAAGACGAAAGAGCCCTCGGCCCATCCATAAACCATAGATCTATGGTTATGTCCTTCCACAGCTTCGAGGGAGATCACTCAAACGTAGAGGCCTTCCCTCGGGAGCAGCGGCCAACAGGCCCTCAGACACAGACCGTAAGGGTCTCCCTACCATCCATCAGGGACATTTATCAGGAGCGCTGCATACGCAGGACCCTTAGTATTATCAAGGATCCCACCCATCCATCCAGCATCCTCTTTGACTTTCTATCATCAGGCAGGAGACTCTGATGCATAAAGACAAGAACGGTCAGGATGGGAAACAGTTTTTTGCACCAGGACATTAGGCTTCTGAACTCCCTACTACATTCTATTTGAAGTATCACTGGTTAATCTGTTTTAAACCTTACAATATTTAACCTATGCAGTTCAGTTCTGGTCACCTCACTACAGGAAGGATGTGGAAACTATAGAAAGGGTGTTGAGGAGATTTACGAGGATGTTGTGTGGACTGGGGAGCATGCCTTATGAGAATAGGTTGAGGGAACTCAGCCTTTTCTCCTTGGAGCAGCTGAGGATGAGAGGTGACCTGATAGAGGCGTATAAGATGATGATCGTGTGGATAGTTGGAGGCTTCTTCCCAGGGCTGAAGTGGCTAACACAAGAGGGCACAGTTTTAAGGTGCTTGGAAGGTGGTACAGATGAGTAAGGTTTTTAAGCAGAGAGTGGTGAGTATGTGGAATGGGCTGCCGGCGAAGGTGGTGGAGGCAGATACGATAGGGTCTTTTAAGAGACTCCTGGATAGGTACATGGAGTTTAGAAAATAGAGGGCTATGTGTAACCCGAGGTAATTTCTAAATTAAGTACATGTCCGGCACAGCATTGTGGGCCGAAGGGCCTGTATTGTGCTGTAGGTTTTCTATGTTTCTATGTAAGTTCACTATTTATTTATGATTACTCGTAGATTTTATCCTTACCTTCATAAGTTATTGTGAGTTATACATACTACTGTGCTTTACACCCAGGTTCAGAGAAACAATGTCTCATTTCTCTATACATTATATGGTTATATATATTATATACATCTACATAGTTAAATGACAATGAACTCGACATTTTGTCTGGCAGCAGCGAGCAAGAGACAGGCAGTCAACACTGGACATTTGCTCCCTTTCCGCATTTGTCTCGGTGTTTCAATCTTTCTCGATGTTTTAATCTGCAAGAAATGGAGTCGATCGTGGGCTTGACGTTGCGCAGCGCAGCCAGGAGATGAGTTAACTTACCCGCAAATCATTGCTCAAACCTGGAAACATTCCAATTACTTGAAGCATGTAGTGCACTTGTCCTCTGGGCCGCTCGGCAGATCCAAGATGTTATATTTAACTATGACCTTTTCTTTAGCTTTCTAATCTCCCAGGTGCTTACATGACATTCTGTTTCACGTGAAGGTGCAAGACAACTGCTGCTAAACAGGATGAAAGAGAAATGTGCTGATATTTAGATTTAGAATCAGTGTGGCATAGATTCAGTGGAGTGATTCCAGGGTTGCCTTTGTTTGGAGAAATTAAGGGTGTTAAGACTTCAGATGTTTAAAATGTTTGAAGGGGATTTACAAAGGCACTTGAATGGGAATGTTCAAAATGAAAAGTAAATTTATTATCTATGTTTGTCCATCAAAGTTCAAATTAAATTTATTATCGTATTAGCGTCCACTGCAAACACCGAGTGGTGTTTTCCAGGCACCCGTCATTCCCAGCCCTGCATATCTCCTTTGAATGTCTTGCCCCTCAACTTGCCCTCTAGGATTGGGCATTACATATCAACGCTGGGAAAAAAGATTCTGGCTGTCTACTCTATCGATGGCTCTCATAATCAAAGTTCAAGTTTCCAAGCAAGTTTATTGTCAAAGTACATATTTGCTTCTCCAGGTGGGCCACAACCTTGTCATAGGGTTTGGAGGCTTGCATGCCTCAAAGACCTGGAGCGTTATGTTGGCTGGAGTCAGGGCTTTATGCTTTAACCCTTGATAGGGTGACCCATGCTAAACAGTTCAAAGGGTAGAAGCCAGACTAAGAGTGGTCCAGGGGTTCAGCTCACAGCCAACTGGTAAAAAAAACATTGTTATGGAAAGAGCAAAAAAGAATCCATCTACATTTGAGTGAGAAGGTATGGACAGAGATTAAGAAGCTTATTGTTGTTCTAAATGCCAGCGGTGTAAAGGGCGGTAAGAAAAAACTTATGCCACTCTGTGCAATCCTGAAATACATTTTCTTACGGGCATACACAATGAGACTATGGAATAGTAACTATAACAGAATCAATGAATGAGTGCACCAAATTGGACATTCAACCAGCGTGCAAAAGACACAAATTCTGCAAATGCAAAAATTAAGAAATAATAATAATAATAATTAAATAAACAATAAATATTGAGAATATGAGATGAAGAGTCCTTGAAAGTGAGTCCGTAGGTTGTGTGAACATTTCAATGATGGGGCAAGCGAAGTTAAGTGAAGATAACCCCTTTGGTTCAAAAGCCTGGTGGCTGAGGGGTTCTTAACTGTTCCTGAACCCACAATACCTTAAGATTCATTTTCTTGCAGGAATTCACAGTCGGATAAAGAAATACGATAGAATCAATGAAAGACACTATACAAACAAAAACAATCATTGTGCAAATACAAAAGCATCTAATAATAATAAATAAGTAAAGAGGTTATGTTTCAAAATTATGAAAGTCTGGTATGGCCACATTGGGAGTATTGCATTCCCTTCTGGGTGCCTCTATAGGAAGGATGTTGAGGTTTTGGAGAGGGTGCAGAAGAGGTTTACCAGGATGCTACCTGGGCGTGTGCTATCATGATAGGCTGGACAAACTTGGGTTGTTTTCTCTTGAGTGTCGGAGTGTCGGAGCCTGCGGGGAGATCTGACAGAGGTTTACAAGATTATGAGAGGCCTAGATAGAGTGGACAGAGAGTATCTGTTTCCCAGGGTTGAAGTGGATAATACCAGAAGGCATGCATTGAAGGTGAGAGGGGGTAGGTTCAAGTGGGACGTGAGGGGTAAGTGTTTTACTCAGAGTGGTGGATGCCTGGAATACGCTACCTGGTATGGTGGTAGGGACAAATACATTAGAGGCTTTTAAGAACCATTTAGATAGGCAAATGGATGTAAGGAAGATGGAAGGATATGGACATGGTGTAGGTAGGTGAGATTTATTTTTTAGGAGTTTTTGATTTACTTTTAGTTGATTGGGCACAACACTGTGGGCTGAAATTCCCCTTCCTGTGCTTTATTATCCTATGTGCTATATTCTAAGTAAAGAAATAATTCTGTGAACTTGAGTTGTGGAGTCCCATAGTCCAAAGACACATTGATTGGTAGGATAGTTGGTCACTGTAAACCATCTCTGATACGTAGGGGAGTGGGGGATTGGAAGGTGAAGGGAATGTGGCGAAACCCACAAGTGGACTTCCCATTCGCCAAACATTTTAACCCCATTCCCATTCCCTTTCCAATGCATTGATCCATGGTCTCCTCTTAATCAAAATTAAAAAGTTTGGCCACCGGGAAGTTTCACTTTTCTCACATTGTTTTGAGGTAGCAGCTATGAGCAAGACATAAAAAACACTAGGATTAAGGTTCAAGGATCAAGGATCAACTTTAATCGCCATATACATTGACATATATTACGAATTTGCTGTGGTGGGTCAGGATGCAACATGCAACGAAAACAACAACTTTAACCTCCAGGTTGAGTCAGTGGTGAAGAAGACGAATGCAATGTTGGCATTCATTTCTAGAGGTATAGAACACAAGAGCAGGGATGTGATGTTGAGGCTCTATAAGGCACTCATGAGACCAAACAGAGTATTGTGTACAATTTTGGGCTCCTTATTTTAGAAAGGATATACTGACATTGGAGAGGGTTCAGAGAAAATTCATGAGAATGATTCCAGGAATGAAAGGGTTATCATACGAGGAACATCTGGCAGCTCTTGGGCTGTATTCCCTGGAGTTCAGGAGAATGAGGGAGGATCTCATAGAAACATTCTGAATGTTAAAAGGCCTGAACAGATTAGATATGGCAAATTACTTCCCATGGTAGGGAAGTCTAGGACAAGAGAGTGCAACTTCAGGATTGAAGTGCACCCATTTAGAACAGAGATGCAGAGGGTGGTAAATCTGTGGAATTTGTTTCCACGAGTGGCTGTGGAGGCCAAGCTATTGGGTGCATTTAAAGCAGAGATAGATAGGTTCTTGATTAGCCAGGGCATCAAAGGTATGGGGAGAAGGCAGGGGAGTGGGGATGACTGGAAGAATTGGATCAGCCCATGATTGAATGCCAGAGCATTTGGGAAAATATCAGCGATGGGGTGACTGAAGTTGAGTGAGGTTATCCCCTCTGGCTCAAAAGTCTGATGGTTGAGGGGTAATAACTGTTCCTGAACCTGGTGATGTGAGTCTTGAGACGCCTGTGCCTTCTTCCTGATGGTGGCAGTGAGAAGAAAGCATCCCCTGAGTGGGGCAGGTCCTCGATGATGGATGATGCTTTCCTGCAACAGTGTCCCAAGTAGATGTGTTCACTGGTGGAAAGGGCTTTACCATGATGGACTGCGCTGTACCCAATACTTTTTGTAAGATTTTCCGTTCAAGGGCATTGGTGTTTCCATACCAGGCTGTGATGCAACCTGTCAATATGTTGCCCACTGCACATCTGTAGAAGTTTATCAAAGTTATAGATGGCATGCTAAATCTTCACAAAGATCTAAGAAAGTAGAGGTGCTGCTGGGCTTTCTTTGTAATGGCACTCAAGTGCTAGGCCTAGGACAGATCTTCTGAAATAATAACACCAAGGAATTTAAAGTTTCAGATTCTCTCTACCTCTAATCCCTCGATACGGACTGGCTCATGAAAAGACAAGCTGTTCACTGTATCCCAGTACATGTGATAGGAATGAACCAATTTTTCAACATATCTTCAACAAGTCACCTGCAGCATCGATTCCTTGGCCTTGTTGACGCTGAGTGAGAGGTTTTTGCTGTGGTACCACGCAGCCAGTTTTCAATCTTGTTTCTATATGCTATTCCTTCAACGACGGTGGTGTCACCAGCATTGGAGCAGTGCTTCGCCTCACAGTCATAAATATTAAGTGAGTAGAGCAGGGGGTAAGCACAAAGCCTCGTGGTGCACTTGGGCTGATGGAGATTGTGGAGGAGATGTTGTTGCCATTCTGAACTGATGGGAGTCTGCAGTTGAGGAAGTCGAGGATCCAGTTGCCCAAAAGGGTATTAAGGCATTGGTCCTGAAGCTCATTGATTGGGTTGGAGGGGATGTTAGTATTGAATGCCGAGCTGTAGTCAATGAAGAGCGTCCTGATGTATGCTTCTTTGCTGTTCAGATGTTCCAGGGTTGAGTGAAGAGCCAATGAGATGGCGTCTGCTGTGGACCTGTTGCTCCGGTTGGTAAATTGGAATGGATCCAAGTGGCTTCTTAGGCAGGAGTTGATGTGTTGCAACACCAACTTCTCAAAGACTTCATCACAGTGGATGTAAGGGCTACTGGATGGTAGTCATTGAAGCAGGTAAACATATTCTTCACAGGCACCGGTATAATTGAAGTGATACCTCAGACTGCTGAAGTGGCCAGGTTAAAGATGTCAGGTAACATTTCAGCCAGGTATGGTTGAGACAGACCTTTAGTACTTGGCCAGGTGCCCTATCCAGGCCAAAAGCTTTACATGTGTTCACTCTCCTGAAAGATGCTGTCACATCAGCCTCAGAGACTGAAATCACAGGGCCATTGGTGGCTTTGAAGTTTATGAAGGCATCTCCATTCTTTGATGGTCAAAATGAGCATTAAAGGCGTTGTGCGCAACCTTGTAGTCAGCTACGTTGCTTGGTTTCACTTTGTAGGAGGTGACAGTGTCATGCCCATTAAGTTTGGTATGGAATGGCCATTCACACATGAGATGGTCATTCCTCGTGTGTTTTACTTGGTTGTCATACCTGAACACCACTAATCTGCTCCTCAGCAAGCGGCAGCTCTTGTGGTTCATCTAGGGCTTTTGTTTGGAGAAGATTTTGTGGGGACACATGTCTAAGACTGTCTTTATAAAGTCCATGACGGGTGTGGTGCATCCTGTCAGACCCTCTGATGAGCCCTTGAACGTGACCCAGTCCACCAAGATGAATCAATCCCGCAGGATCTCCTTTGCCTCCCAGGGCCACCTCTCTGGTGTCCTTACCTCTAGAATCTTGCTCTTCAGCCTCTGCCAGTACGCAGGCAGGAGGAGAGCCAGATGATCAGATTTCCTGAAATACAGTCTGGGGGTCAAAC
This sequence comes from Hypanus sabinus, assembly GCF_030144855.1. NCBI lineage: Eukaryota > Metazoa > Chordata > Chondrichthyes > Myliobatiformes > Dasyatidae > Hypanus > Hypanus sabinus. The sequence continues at coordinate 6,951,513 of NC_082729.1, read as the reverse complement.
GGTGGGCATTCCTCATTGTGGGGGAATAGTTCTTGGGACCCCTGGTGCTGCAGGTGACTTGTTGATGATGTGTTGAAAAAGTGGTTCATTACCATCACATGTACTGGGATACAGTGAACCACTTGTTTTGCACGTTCTCCACATTCATCAATTCATTACATGGGGCTTCAAGGTAGGACAAGGTAAGACAGCAGCAACACAGAATAAAGAGTCACAGCTACAGTGTAGGTGGACAATAAGGTGCAAGATCATAATGAGGTGGGATGGTGGGGTGGAGATACGTCTCTACCAAAGGAGGGGTATGGCTTTCCTTCCTTCCGTTAGCCTGCAGGTCATCAAGTACTTCGAGATGGTAAGAGAAAAAGAGAATAGAGTGTGTCAGCTAAGAAAAAGTGCAGAACAGTGAAATGAATAGTGAAAAACCACGGTGAGGTAGGCTGGGAGATCACGAGTTCATCTTAAGTGTACGAGGGTCCCGTTCAGAAGTCTGAATGGGATAGAAGCTGACCTCGAGTCTGTCTGGAAAGCCAAAAGGTCCAGTTTATATGTTTCCAGAATCAAGGACAATAGAGATCTCTGCTGGGTGTTATACGAGACCTTGAGGTGGCAGGGTGGAGATACATCTCTACCAAAGGAGGCGTAAGGTGCTCCATTCCATAAGGAGGCATAAGGAGGCAGTAAAGAAACACAAAAAGTTAGTATGCAAGTGCAGCAGGTGGTCAAGAAGGCCAATGGAATGTTGGCTTTTATTGCTAGGGGGATGGAGTATAAGAACAGGGAGGTCTTACTGCAGTTGTACCAGGTATTGGTGAGACCACACCTGGAGTACTGCGTGCAGTTCTGGTGTCCATATTTAAGAAAGGAGATATTGGCTCTCGAGGCAGTGCAGAGAAGGTTCACTAGGTTAATTCCGGGGATGGGTGGGTTGATGTATGATGAGAGGTTGAGTAGATTGGGACTCTACTCATTGGAGTTCCGAAGAATGAGAGGCGATCTTATTGAAACATATAAGATTGTGAAGGGGCTTGATCGGGTGGATGCGGGGAGAATGTTCCCAATGATGGGTGAAACTAGGACTAGGGGGCATAATCTTAAAATAAGGGAATGTGTTCCAGGACTGAGATGAGGAGAAATTCCTTCACTCAGAGGGTAGTGGGGCTGTGGAATTTACTGCCCCAGAGAGCTGTGGAAGCTACTACACCCAATAAATTCAAAACAGAGATAGACATTTTCCTGGAAAAAAATGGCATTAGGGGATACGGTGAGCGAGCAGGTAAGTGGACATGAGGCTAGGTTTCGATCAGCCATGTGATCTCCTGGGCCAGTTTTCGATAGCCTGGATGGGTCGGAAAGGAATTTTCCAGATTTTTTCTCCTCAATTGGCAAATCGTTTTTTTTTCCCGGGTGATCACATGGGTTTGGGCGGGATGAATAATAAAATAAAATGGGCGGCATGGTGCCCTGTTGGTTGGCACTGTTGCCTTGTGGGATTCGGTGATAACTAGAGTTAAGATTGGATCAGCCATGATCTTGTTGAATGGCAGAGCAGGCTTGAGGGGCCGATTGGCCTACTCCTGCTCCTATCTCTTATGTTCTTATGTTCCTCCACTAGCCTGCAGGTCACCCTTGGGCAAGGTGTAGCATCTGCTTAGCCCCTGATCAGGGTCACATGAAGCCATGGGAGCAGGTGGTGGATGGTCGTATGAGCAGCCGGTGCACATCACAAGATCTGGTTACGCGACCACTGACACCAGGCAGACAATCTCTGAAGAGTATTGATAATGGCTGGGGTCACCCGTCTTGTAAAGACACTGCCCAGAAGAGGGCAATGGTAAACCATTTCCATGGGAAGTTTGCCAAGAACAATCATGGGCATGGATGGAAAAAAGAATAAGAAGGGGGTATTAAAGATAGACAGGAGACCATGATATCCCATGTCATATAACCTGGCACATAGTGATGATGAGGATGATGATGAGAATGATAAATCACTTACTGTGACAGAGCTCGCAATCACCTCAGGTGTCCTCTTCACCATTCCCCCTCTCTTTATACCATCTCCCTTCTCCACTCTCAGTCCTGATCCCTGGTTTCGATCCAAAGCATTGGCAATTTCCTTACCCCCACCTCCCCTACCCCCCCCCCCACCCAGAAACTACTTGACCCACTGAGTTCCTGCAGCAGATTGTGTGTTGCTTGGAAAAGAGTGATTATTCCAGGAGTCTGGTACTTGTAAAGTTCTTATCGGGTTACTAATAGTGATCAGGAGGGAGTAGTAAAGATGCAAAAGGTTATGGGGAGAAGGTAGGAGAATGGGGTTGTGAGGGATAATATATCAGCCATGGTGGAATGGCAGAGACTTGATGGGCTGAATGGCCTAATTCTGCTCTTATATCTTATTCTCTTATGGATGACTTTCTTTTCTCTGTCTTGGTTACTTAAGATGTATGGCATTGGCTGATCTCTATGATAAAGCCAAAGAGCAGAAACTGGCCCTTCGGCCCATCTGGTTTGTAACAAACTATAATTCTACCTACTCCTGTCGACCTGCACCAAGACCATAGCCCTCCAAACCCCATGCATTCATGTACTTATCTAAGCTTCTCTTAAATATGGCAATCAAGCCAGCGTCCACTGCTTCTGCCGACAGTTCATTCCACACTTGCACCACCCTCTGACTAAAGATTTTTCCCTTAAATATTTCACCTTTTCTCCTTAACATATGAACTCTAGGTCCCGACTCACCCAACCTCTGTGGAAAAAGCCTGCCTGCATTTGCCCTATCTATACCCCTCATAATTATGTAGCCGTTAGTGCAAAGCTTTTCTGTACAGGCGACATGGGTTCAATTCCCGCCATTGTCTGTAAGGAGTTTGTACGTTCTCCCCATGACCGCATGGGTTTCTTCCCACAGTCCAGAGACGTACTGGTTGGTAGGTTAATTGGTAATTGTAAATTGTCCTGTGATTAGATGACGATTAAATTGGGGGATTGCTGACCAGGGGGCCAGAATGACCTATTCCACACTGTCTCTCAATAAGTAAGTAAATAAATAATCTTACCTCAAGTCTGGGCAATATTCTTGTCAATTTCTCAGTACTATTTCAATTTTATTGAACAGCTCAACAATATATCAGCCAGATCAGATCCGATGAAAGTTCATTAACTGGAAATATTAAGGAGTTTCTCTCTCATCAAGTGCTGCCTGACCCGTTGACATTTCAAACAATTTCCATAGAGCGAGAGTATTTGGCACAGTAGACACTTCGGTGTGCACTTCATAGGAGCGTTATCAGAGAGAATTCTGAAAAAATTGATACCATTTCCAGCATTTTGTGTTAGCGCAATGGAGAATGGGAATCGAACCGGGGAAATCTAGATGTCGTTAGTTCTGTTGCTACAGAATTTGCTACGTAAGCCTTTGGGAGTTCAACACAGAGAAAACAAAATCCAAGCAGTACTGTTAAAAGAGGACATAGTTTATCTTGTGCCATTTATAAGTACTATTAAGTACTTATAAATAAATAACAATCTCACTGCAAGACAATACTATTCCAGCCATTCGATAACAATCTTGTGGCTTTAATATAATATTAAACAAAACTTCTCTATGGCTATACTTACAATATCATCAATCAATTATTTTCTTCTAGTACATTATGAACAATGGCAGCAAAATATTATATTCTAATAATGCCACACCATTGATTAATGCAATAATCAGCCTATAATTATGTAGTCTTTGGATAATGTACATATGGGACAGACAATTGTCTTTCAATTAAAAGCTGAGCATTTCTTTATGGTGCAAGCAAAGTCACAAACAGCTTTCCTCAAATTTCCCTGCTTTTGCCTTTTCCCAATAGTCAGTATCCAAAACGGGTACAGTTACTTAGATAGTATGATGGAGAGGTTTGGGAACCCATGATGCTCTCAGGCTCCTGAACCAGTGTGGATAACGTCACTCACCTAAACACTGAAATGATTCCACAGCCTGTGATCTCCATTTCATGAACTCTACAATTCATGTTCTCTACATTATTTATCAACCAATCAATCTATTTATCTACCTATCTATATCTATCTATCCGCCCATCTCTCTGCCTATCTATCTGTTGATCTATCTATCTACCAATCAATCAATCAATCAATCAATCAATCAATCAATCAATCTATCTAGCTATCTATTAATCTATCAATTTATCTATTGGTCTATCTATCTACCTATCTATATCTATAGCTCTCCCTCTTTGATATATCTATTTCTCTCTCAGTCTATCTACCCATATCTATCTATCTACCAATCAATCAATCAATTAATCTACCTATTTATTAATCTATCTATCTATCTATATATCTGTGTATTTATTTTTATATAGTACTGTGCAAAAGTCTTAGCTTAGGTCTCAATTATGGACTGTGAGTGGGAAGGGGGCAGGAAGAGAGGAATCATGATTGGGAAAAGGGGAAGGGAGAGGGGAGGGAGTAGGAAGCACCAGAGAGAAAGTCTGTAAAGATCGAGAAACTGATTGTTTGGAATCAAATGACCTTACCCGGTGTTTCAAGGCCAGGTGTGTCTGCACCTGCGCCACCCCCACCCCAGGCACTCCTTCTCTGCCACCTGTCCCACACCTTTTCTGCGACGCTCTACCCTCGCTTTTCCCAACATCCTTTGCTCCAATCAGATTTACAAACGTGCTCTCTGCTACACGTTGTCAAGTACAGTACTGTGCAAAAGTCTTAGGCAACCCAGCTACCTATATGTACATAAGACTTTTGCACAGTGCTGCATTTGCACAGATTGTCTTCTTTTGCACATTGGGTGCTTGTCTGTCTTCATTTGTGTGTAGTTTTTCATTGATTCTATTGTAGCTCTTTGCTCTAATGTGAGTATACAGTATATATACTTTGGTAATAAGTTTTTGAGTTATTGGGGATCATTTTTGAGTTATTTTCAAAACCTTTGATTTGTTGTAAAAGTGCAGATGATGGATAATAATATATTTTATTATATGATAAGGATTTTTCCCCTTTTTCTCGCTTTTCCTAACAGCTCTGACTTTGGTAGTAGGTTTAGATTTTTTTCTGTATAACAAAATTACTATATTTCAATATTACAATTTAATTTAATTTTTATGAATACAGGGTTTTGTGATTGTAATTGTATTTTTAATACAATGTATTTGGTATTATTTTATTTTTTTCTTTTGACTTATGTCTTGTACTTTGTATTCCTCTATGCAGAAACTAATAAAAATATTGAAAGAGATAATAAGTTTGCTTTGTACATTAAACTTTTTGCATTTTGTTCTTGATCCCACTGACCAGGACACAGTATCGTAGTGAGGGTGCCTCTATAGTGTAACGTTCAGACAGATATTTCCGCGCATAGATACGTCAAGGTCGTACAAATGGAAAAACAATAACAGAATGCAGAATTCAAGTGTTGCAGTGAAAGTGCAGAGCAGGTAGAAAAATTAATTGCAAGGGCTGGGACAAGGTAAATGGAGAGACCAGGAACTCTTCATTGTAGAAAAGGTGCATTGCAGAGTCTGATAACGGTGGGATAGTTGCAGTCCTTGAGCCCAAGGGCATCTTCTGTCTGTTAGGGGGGTGGGGAGGGGGAAGGGTTCGGGGATGGTGGGTGGTGTACAAGAGGGAAAGTTGACGAGATCATATTGGATAGTCCCTGCGCACGTGTTGTGATTCTCAGAAGCTTGTGCTGCACAAAAGTCGGCATCTTAATCCATAGAGAGAAGAACATTAGCGTAGCAGCTGACACACTGCTTTACGGCACCATCGATTACCAATCAGTGTCCAATTCCTGACGTCATCTATCAGGAGCTTGTATGTTCTCCCATGGAATTCTCGGGTTTTCTCCGGGTGCTCCAGTTTCATTCCACATTCCAAACACTTACTGGTTAGTGTAAGCATTCTCCCCCTCTCCTGGTCTCACCTATCACTTGCCAGGTTTTCCCCCTTCCCCTCTCCTCTTATTCTGGCACCTTCCCCTTTCCTTTCCAGTCCTGATGAAGGGTCTCGATCTGACTCCAAATAAAGAAGTTCCATGTTCGAATTTCAAGGTAAGTTGATAATCAGAGTACAGATATGTCACTCTTTACAAGCCTGAGATTTGTTTTCTTGTGGGCATTCACAGTAAGTCCAATAACCATAATAAAATGAATGGACTACCGCACCCTACACGGCAGACAACCATAGTGCAAATGACAACAAAATGTGCATTTACAAAATAATAATAGTAAATTAAAAAACAATAAATATCAAGACCATGAGAGGAATGGTCCTTGAAAATGAGTCCATAGGTTGTGGGAACATTTCAATGACGGGGCAAGTGAAATTGAGTGAAGGTATCCCCTTTGGTTCAAGAACCTGATGGTTGAGGGGTAAGAACTGTTCCTGAGTCTCGTGGTGTGAGTCCTGAGGCTCCTGTGCTCTCTTACTAATGGCAGCAGCGAGAGGAGACCATGACCTGGATGGTGGGGTTCCCTGATGATGGCTGCTGCTGTCCGATGACAGCACTCCATGTAGATGTGCTCAAAGGTGGGGAGGGCTTTACCCATGATGGACTGCACCATATCCACTACTTATTGTAGGATTTTCCATTCGAGGGCGTTGGTGTTTCCATACCAGGCTTTGGTGCAACTAGTCAATACAGTATACTCTCCCCCACACATCTATTGCAGATTGTCAAAGTTTTAGATGCCATGCCCAATCTTTGCAAACTTCTAAGGAAGTAGAGGCACTGCTATGTTTCCTTTGTAAATACACTTCAGTGCTGGACTCAAGACAGACCTTCTGAAATTATAACACTGAGGAATTTAAAGCTGTCGACCCCCTCCATCTCTGATGACCCAGTGAGGACTGGATCATGGACCTCTGGTTTCCTCATCCTGAAGTCAATAATTAGCTCTTTGGTGTTGCTGACATTGACTGAGAGGTTACCGTTGTGTCAACACTCAGAGAGATTTTCAATCTCCTTCCTATAAGCTGATTCGTCACCACCTCTGATTCAGCTAATGACTGTGGTGTCATCAGCAAACTTAAATATGGCATTGGAGCTGTGTCTAGCCACACAGTCATAAGTGTAAAGTGAGTTGAACAGGGAGCTAAGCACACAGCCTTGTGGTGTAACTGCGCTAAGGGAGATGGTGGATCCGATATCGTCACCAATCCGAACTGACTGGGGTTTGCAGCTGAAGAGATCCAGGATCCAATTGCACAAGGAAGTATTGAGGCCCAGGTCTTGAAGCTGATTGATCAGTTTTAAGGGGATGGTAGTGCTGAATGCCAAGCTGTAGTCAATAAAGAGCATCCCGATGTATGCATCCTTGCTGTCTAGATGTTCCAGGGTTGAGCGTAGAGCCGAACAAAAGGCAGCTGCTGTGGACCTGTTGTGCTGGTAGTCAAGCTGGAACGGATCCAAGTCGCTTGTCAGGGAGCGATTCCTCGCTGTAGACGTTGCCTGACTGGCTGAGTTCCTCCAGCGTTTTGTGTGATAATAGAGAATGCGTGAAGTGTAGTTCTATACTCGTTCTGTATCTCAGAGGCAACAGAGAAACTCCCGCTGCTGGCTCACTTGACGCTTTTTTATTTGGGGCTATGCGCTTCAATTCACTTTGCCCATGTGTTCAGTCCAAACACACCTTGTGTTGGCAGATTCTAACATAAATAATAACCAAAGCACCATTTCCTCGTTTCGTTATTTACAGAAAGTACAGGAATATTTTCCATTGTTATTGAACACGCCGATGATGACGCAACCCTGGAAATGATTTCAGTGTGTTTTATTTTTTAACATCTCTGTTCCTGACTCAGAAACAAGCCCCTCTGAGGCAGAAGACTGTGGCTTCAAATTGGGCGTCACGGCAGGGTGGCGGTTAACGCCACACTATCGCAGCTCGGGGTGTCGGAGTTCAGAGGTCCATTCTGACGTCGCCTACAAGGAGCCTGTAGATCCTCCCCGTGAATGCATGTGTTTCCTTTGGATGTCACCGTTTCCTCCCACAGTTCAAAGACGTAAGGTGAGTAGGTTAATTGGTCATTGTAAACTGTCCCGTGATTAGGCTAGGGTTAAATCAGGGGATTGCTGGGCAGTGCAACTTATTGGGCTGGAAGGGCCTGTTCTGTGCTGTAGCTCTAAATAAATAAAACAAAATATTTCTGGGCAATACTGAGAAAAAGCTGCATTTAATAGGTGACAACTTTGTCCAATTAGTCTCCCCGATTAAACGCTAACAAGGAAAAATAAACTTTAAAACTCTTCGATTGGGGAGAGATTAATTTTTATTGGCGTGGTAGAGTTGCACTACTTCAGCACCAACAGCCGTATTCCAGCTCCAGCTCCAGCTCCAATTCCAGCTGTAAGGAGCTTGTACCCGTGACCACGTGGGTTTCCTCCAGGTGCTCTGGTTTCCTCCCATATTGCCAAGACATACGTGTATCCTGCTGTACTCTTTGCCAGTCATCTGCACCATCCACAACTTTTCCAATCTTCATATCATCCACAAACTTAACAACAAGAATAATGATCAGGGAGGCACAGAGAGAATCTGGCAAGTACCTTCATTGCCTCCACAGAAAAACACGTGAACTAACACAGCCAAATATCTGTGTGCACACCAGCTAAGTGTTTCTGACCTTCTATGAACAGTCAAAGAACATAAAAGATATTACCAGTTAAAAATGACTTTCTATTGCTAGCCGTTTCAAAACTCTGTATCTGTGGGGGTACTTGTCCTCTTACGGAGCTACTCCCACCAGCACACTTGAAGCATCTGCTTTTATATTCATTACTTTACCAATTCAAAAATTCCATTCCAGTGCCATCGGCTGTAGGTCATGTGTCTGACCTTTAACACATTCTTGTTAGCTCTGCTCCAGGCCAGCATCCATTTATTGCCCTCTTCCCAGCAAGCGACAATCACTAATTTATGGCTCTTTGTTGTCAGCCAGCTTGAATCACGCAGAACAGGTTCAGACCCCAGCAGTCAAAACCTGCATGATATATCCAACCAAAGAACACCTCACAAATAACCTCTTATTTGGAAATGATCCCCGGTTCAGCAGATTACCGGAGGCATCAATGTGTCGATTTTAAAACACCGATCAAGCTAAACGACTAATTCACAAAATGGAGAGTCACTTGATAAAATGGCTGCCTCCATCTCCTCCCTCATGGCAAGATCAGAGGCAATTGGTCCCGTCTGCTTCCACTGTCCTTGATTGATTTGAATTTACTGACTTGCAGACTTGTTCTTTCTGGCCAACAATCTGAAGTGGCAGACGCTGAGAGGAGATGTGACGGGGGTTTTTATAAGATTATGAGAGGTATAGATAGAGTAGACTGACAGTATCTTTGTCCCACCGAATGACTGAAACACCAAGAGATACTAAGCTTCCAAAGTACCTCAGCAGTTGGAAAGCACTTTAGGTTTATGAGTTCACATAAGACACTCAAGAGAGGCAAATATTACTTTTTTGTTGTTTTGGGGAAGGGCTATATTGTCTTTAAGTGATTTAAACCTGAGATGTTTTATAAGCAAAAAGATCCTTTATTAGGAGGATGTATATTACATAACCAATATATTTTTTTGTCCTGCATTCCCAATTAACCATCAATACAGTGCACGAACAGTTTCATTAGCCCGTGATTTCTGGGCCAAACAATATGGCAATGTAAACAATTCTCACCTGCCTGCACAGTGTCTATATAGCTCCATTTTCTGCTAGTGTACATGCTATGGAGGACAATGGACTGTCGACAATTTGGGTTAATATGTAAGACTATATGGCACAGGTGGAGAATTATGTCATTCTGCCCATTGGGTCTGCTCCGCCATTCGATCATGGCTGACAGATTTTCCCTCTCAACCCAGGTCATGCTGCCTTCTCGCTACTGTCACCAGGAAGAAGGTACAGGAGCCTCAGGACCCACAGCAGCTACTACCCCTCAGCCATCAGGCTCCTGAACAAAGGGGACAACTTCACTCAATTTCACTAATATCATTTAAAGTGGGAAGGGGTAATTTCAAAGGAGATGAGAGGGGCATGTTTTTTACCGAGAGTGGTGGATGGCTGGAGGGTGCTACTTGGGTGATGGTAGGGAAATTAAAGAGTTGTTTAGATAAACACATGAATGTAAGAGAAATGGAGGGATATGGACACGGTGTATGCAGAAGGGATTAGTTTAGTCGGACATTTGATTACTAATATATTTGGTTTGGCACAACATTGTGGGCCGTAGGGCCTGTTCCTGTACTGTTCTGTGTTCTATGTTCTATCCCTGTTCTAAAGGGACATCCTTCTGTTCTGAGTCTGTGCCCTCTTGTCCTGGACTCCCCTACTTTAGGAAGCACCCTCTCCACATCCACTCAATTTAGGCCTTTCAACATTTGCTAGGTTTTATTGAGATTCAACCACCCACCCTCCCTGCACCTCCATTCTCCTAAACTCCAGCAATTACAGGCCTAGAGCCATTAAACACTATTCATATGTTAACCTTTCATTCTCAATTTGAGACACTTCAGTCCAGATGAAGGGTTTCAACTCATCGCATCAACTGTTCTATTTTCTCTCTGTGTGCGGCCTGTCCTGTAGGATTCCACCAGCGTGTCAAGGCTCAAGGTACATTTATTATCAAATGAGGTATACAACTCTGAAATTCGTCTTCCCCCAACAGCCACGAAACAAAGAATCTGAATGGTGGCCGATTAGGAAAAGGGGAGGTGCAACGAGACCTGGGTGTCATTGTACACCAGTCATTGAAGGTGGGCATGCAGGTACAGCAGGCGGTGAAAAAGGCGAATGGTAGGTTGGCATTCATAGCAAGAGGATTTGAGTACAGGAGCAGGGAGGTTCTACTGCAGTTGTACAAGGCCTTGGTGAAACCACATCTGGAGTATTGTGTGCAGTTTTGGTCCCCTAATCTGAGAAAAGACATTCTTGCCATAGAGGGAGTACAAAGAAGATTCACCAGTTTGATTCCTGGGATGGAAGGACTTTCATATGAAGAAAGATTGGATTGACTGGGCTTATACTCGCTGGAATTTAGAAGACTGAGGGGGGATCTTATTGAAACGTATAAAATTCTAAAGGGATTGGACAGGCTAGATGCAGGAAGATTGTTTCTGATGTTGGGGAAGTCCAGAATGAGGGGTCACAGTTTAAGGATAAAGGGGAAGCCTTTTAGGACAGAGATGAGGAAAAACTTCTTCACACAGAGAGTGCTGAATCTGTGGAATTCTCTGCCACAGGAAACAGTTGAGGCAGGTTCATTGGCTATATTTAAGAGGGAGTTAGATATGGCCCTTGTGGCTAAAGGGATCGGGGGTATGGAGAGAAAGCAGGTACAGGGTTCTGAGTTGGATGATCAGCCATGATCATACTGAATGGTGGTGCAGGCTCGAAGGGCTGAATGGCCACCTCCTGCACCTATTTCTATGTTTTCTAAAGAGAACCATGGAGACCATTCACAGGGAAGCATCAGCCCCCTCTCCCCACCATGCACAAAACAATTGAGCAAACGCCAACAAGAACGTCAACTTCCCCAACCCCACGTGCAAAAAAAAACAAATTTTGTGTGTTGCTCCAGAATATTGCATCTGCAGTCTGTTGTGTCTCCAGCTGATGAGGTGCTGTTTCTCAGACTTGTTTTGGGCCTGGTTGTAATGGTACTGTAGATCAGAGAGGATCCGAGGTGGAGAGGGTTTGTACAGATTTGGCATTGAGTTATCCAGCTCTCGTCACATGTACATGTAGGTCAACTCTTTGCAGAAAGTTTGAAGTTAATAACTCATCTCCTTCTACCATAGGCCATGAACTTATCAATCACCCCTGCTGTGGACACTTTCTGGAGTTCCAAGATCCGTATGCTCCACGACTGCTGGACTAAGTGTGTAAATGTAGGAGGGGACTACGTTGAAAAATAAATGCGCTTGATTTTCTAAAACTGACTCCTTCTACCTTAGGCCACAAACTTATCAATCACCCCCCCCCCCCCACCCCGTATATGCCATGCTCATGAAAACATGCACTGAAATGCATTGTTTGCGTCAATTCCGGTGCTGAGGGCAGCCCGCAAGTGTTGCCATGCTTCTGACACCAACATTGCATGCTCCGAACTTACTGACCCTAACCCTTACGTGGGAGGAAACCAGAGCAGTGGGAGTAAACCTGCACGTTCACGGGGAGAATGTACGAACTTCTTCACAGGCAGCGGCGGGAATTGAACCCTTGCTTTCAAGAAGGAGCTAGATAGATATTTGATGGATAGGGGAATCAAGGGATATGGGGACAAGGCAGGGACTGGGTATTGATAGTGAATGATCAGCCATGATCTCAGAATGGCGGTGCAGACTCGAGGGGCCGAATGGTCTACTTCTGCACCTATTGTCTATCGTCGATTGTCTGTTCGGTAATCACTGGTGCTGTAAAGCACTGAATTAACCACTGTACCATTGTGCCACCTCTTATAGATAGGTTTTAATGAGAGTCTTAAAGACAGGTGTTTATTTGTTCTAATAAAGACAAACTTGGCGTGGGTTTGCGGAAGAACGCATTATTACTGAACTGCTGTTCGACGATGTGCGCGCGCGACCTGGTCACCATTGTAGCTTCTGGTTCCGGGTGACCCCCTGGCATTCCCGCTGGGAACTGAGGTTCATTACTATGCACACATAATGACGCGGCAGGGAGGGGGAATTTTTTAGCACTTAGGGCTGAGTTGACTGGACATGCAGCTGCTGAAGGTGGAACGGTCTAATCAAGGGTAAACAGCGTTAGAGGAAAATGGAGATCTCTGAGGTTTGCTGGTCTGGAGGAGATTACAGTGCAAGGGGACAGAGATAATTATGAGTACAGCTCTCGAAGATGCTTTAGGAGAAAGTAACAACTTGCTATATTATTTCACATTTATATGTGAAACTTCGAGGTTTTTCAAATATTAACAGATAAGCTTGGTGGTATAGATTCCCCTGGGTTGTTACTTGGCTGCCTTTGTTGGTTTTCGCTGCAATGGTTAACTGGATCTTTCCCAGAAATTAGTAATGGTTGGGAGCCAGAAAATTAATGTTGCAGTTGTGACACTTTTTCAGTGCTGTGCATGAAGAATTGTTTCTTGTTGCTGGGCACTACCTTGCAGTTGGCATCACTGTTTAGAAACGAGGAACTAAATGATGTGTTACGGGTAGCTAATCAACGGTCAAAGTGAGTTGTACCGTTCAGAGTAAGTTGCTGTTTCATATTAAAAGAGTTATCAAAATGATCTGAATCACAATGAAACACAGGCTGCATCATAGTCCGGTATGGAGGGAGGGGCTGCTACATAAGATCGAAAGTTGCAAAATTAGTCAGCTTCAACTTGGGCCTTAGCCTTTGTAGTATCCAGGACACCTTCAAGGAGCAGTGCCTCAGAAAGGCAGCATCCATCATTAAAGACTCCCACCACCCAGGATGTTACCTCATTGCTACCACCAGGAGGGAGGTACAGGAGCCTGAAGGCACAAACTCAACGATTCAGGAACAGCTTCTTCCTCTCTGCCATCCGATTTCTGAATGGGCATCGAACCCATGAACACTACCTCACTATTTCTGCTTTTATATTATTTCTGTTTTTGCACTAATTTTAATATAACTATTCAACATACACACATATACTTACTGTAATTGATATACTTATTTTTCTCTCTCTATATCATGCTGCTAAGTTAACAAATTTCGCGACATACGCCGATGATATTAAATGTGATTCTGATTCAGTTTCTGAGATATATTCCGAAGCCTGTGATTTGTTGTTTTTTTCTGAGTTGTACGCGTATCGTTTCCAATTATAAATTATTTTACGCTACCCTGAGGAGGTTGATAAGATAGAGTGAGTAATTGTAACTTCTTCACTGGGTGAGGTTGATGATAAGCGTTTTTATTGTTAGTCTTTCTAATTTAATGAGCTGGACCTCTTAAAAGTCATTGCTGTGTTCTTTATTTTCCCAGCTCCTTGCTAACCTACTTGGCTCAATTGCGCTGCCGACATGACAACCAGCCCCTGGAGTGAAACAAAACGCACCCCATGGTCTGAGCCTGCTCTCACTGCGACCGAGTTAATGGTAACCAGGCAACCAACCACACGACTGCTGCACTAGCGGCCGTGTGTTTCTGTTGTTGAGACAGTTGATTCAGACACAGACCCTGTTATTTAAGGCCTGTGTCTTTGGTTCACAAAGTAATCTGTTCCATGCTGCTCGGGGAGGCTTAGAAAATAAATAGACGAGGTCCAGCACAATCGATTGTGCTTCTGTTTGCTCGCGCTGACTAACTGAATCCTGCTGCTGTTTTACTGATGAATTCAAGCACCTTTCCGCTGCTGTGTTTAGCTTCATTTCTTCAAAGCCAAAGTAAATTTATTATCAAAGTATGTATATGTCACCATATACAACCCTGAGATTCGTTGTCTCGTAGGCATTCACAGGTAGGTAAAGAAATACAACAGAATTTATGAAAAACTAGACTGACAACCAAAGTTCAAAGTAAATTTATTTTCAAAGTCTGTATATGTCACCACATACTACTCCAAGATTTCATTTTCATGAGGGAAATTCACAGCAGATCAAAGACATACAATAGAATCAATGAAAAACCACAGACAAGATTGACAAAAAAAAATCAATGTGCAATGGAAGACAAACTGTGAAAATGCAAAATAAAAACAATAATAATGATAATAAATAAATAATAGATGAATTGAGCAAATACAAATATAATACTGCGAACATGAGTTGTAGGGACCTTGAAAGTGAGTCTGTAAGTTGTAGAATCAGTTTAGTGTTGAGGTGAGTGAAGTTATCCACTCTGGTTCAGGAGCCTGATGGTTGACATTGCTTTCCTGGGCATTGATGTTTCCATACCAGGCCTCAGCAGAAGCTGAATTTCCTGCATCTGCATCTGCAGAATCTCTTCCTTCATTGTCCTTCGGTCTCCTTCTGGAATCAACAGGACTTTAGGGTATATCTTCACCAATAGATAGCTCACCACTTTCTTGAGGGAAGCTCTGGATGATTACTAAATGCTGGCCTTGCCGGCAATACCCACATCCTAACTGGTCAAAGTCAAAGTTATTAGGTGTGAACATCACCAATAACCTGTCCTGGTCCAACCAAGTTGATGTCATGACCAAGAAATCTCACCAACACCTTTACTTCCTTAGGGGGCTAAAAAACAATTGACATGTCCCCGCCAACGCTTAGCAATTTTTATCAATGCATCTCAGCAAGCATTCTACCTGGATCCATGATGGCTTGGTGTGATAACCATTCTGCACATGACCACAAGAATCTGCACAGTTCAGTGCATCGTGGAAACCAGCCTCCCAGCAATGGCCCTTGTCCATACTATCAACTGCCTCAGTAAAGCAGCCAGCATAGTTGACATGGGCATTCTGGACATCCTCTCTTCTCTCTTCTTCGATCAGGAAAAATATACAGAAGCCTGAACAC
Organism: Hypanus sabinus; assembly: GCF_030144855.1. Classification (NCBI taxonomy): domain Eukaryota; kingdom Metazoa; phylum Chordata; class Chondrichthyes; order Myliobatiformes; family Dasyatidae; genus Hypanus; species Hypanus sabinus. The sequence goes on along the minus strand of NC_082729.1, from coordinate 6,936,007 downwards.
ATGCAAGAGCAAACTCAAAGCGCCCTCTACCCACTGTTGTCATCCTCTTGATTGCACCTCTTGTATGATAAGATGGACGTTTCTACCAAGGGAGGTGTAAGGCGCTCTTTCCCACCGCTAGCCAGCAGGTCATCCTTGGACAAGGTGTAGCACCTGCTTAGCTCTCGATCAGGGCCACGAGAAGCCCTCTTGAACCAAAGGGGATAACTTCACTTGAACCATCATTGAAATGTTCCCACAACCAATGGACTCACTTTCAAGGACTCTTCAATAGGTTCAATAGTTCCCTTTAATAACAGGGAATGTGCGCATTATACAACCTGAAATTCTTGCTCTTTGCAGAAATCCACAAAAGCAGAAGAGTGCCCCAAAGAACCTGATAGTAAAAATGTTAGAACCCCAGAGCCCCCCATACTCCCCCCACACACAAACAGCAGCAAAGCCCTCCCCCAGCAAAAATAAAATAATCAGCACCCTCCACCCACCAAGCAAGCAATTGCAAAGCCCCCCGAAGATAGACCATGATCTGCAGTCCAACCTAATCGTTCACCCAACAATTCGACATACCATCGGTTCTCTCACAAAAATACAACTGCAGATGCTGTGGATCAAAGAATACGTACACAATGCTGAAGAACTCAGCAGGTCAGGCAGCATCCGTGAGACCTGATGAAGGGTCTCGGCCAGAAACGTTGGCTACACTTTTCTCACGGATGCTGCCTGACCTGCTGAGTTCTTCCAGCATTGTGTACGTATCCCACAGGTTCTCTCTCTCCCCAATAAGGGGACAGAGAGGTGCCCCCCTTTCACAGAGAGAGGGGAGACATAACAAAACAACTTACTGACATGCGATGATAAGGTCTACAGCATTGCTTCTTTTTTCGAGTTCTCCAACTTTAGGATCGGTAGCAAACTCTCCCCCACCAATGAGAGACAGAGAGAGAGAGATTTCTTGGTATTTTCTGACTATTTATTTATTGTTATTATTTCTTTCATTTTATATTTGCACAGTTTGGTGTCTTTTGCACACTGATGGTACCACCAAGTTGGTACAGTCTTTCATTGATTCTGTTATGGTCATTATTGTATTATGGATTTATTGAGTATGCCCACAAGAAAATGAATCTCAGGGTTCAATATGGTAACATATTTGTACATTTACTTTGAACTTTGAGCCTGAGGGAAGAAGGTGTTACCCAGTCTGTTAGACTTAGTCCTGATGTTTCTGCACCTCCTTCTTGATGATAAAGATTGTGGGACCAGTGGTATTGTGGTCTTCTGCTGTGACTGTGAACGAGGTCACCAGAGAGACACAGACACTGGTGATATATTCATACCGAAACAATCATACCGGAGACGCTCTTGGAAGAAGAGGCCCCATAACTCAAGTTGTGTCACAGTTTGCACCCTGATCAACGGTAACTCAATGCAATTTTGATAGTTACAACGATATTGTTTACTTCAATACTTTGAGTTGACAAAGCTTCAATTGAATTACATATAATTTTCAAACACCTAAATCCTCACAACAACTCTCCGTCACTCTCGGTTGAGTATTAATTACAACGGTCTCTTAGCTGCATCTTACATACTGTATGCAGATGTCTCAGGACAATGGGTGTTTCCTGGTTTGCATCAACCCCTTGTCTGCAGTTCTGAAACAGTCGGGCTCACACAACCAGACTATGTAACAGTTTCTTCCCCCAAGCTATCAGACTCCTCAATACCCAGAGCCTGGACTGACACCTTACTGCCCTATTGTCTTGTTTATTATTTATTGTAATGCCTGCACTGTTTTATGAACTTTATGCAGTCCTGGGTAGGTCTGTAGTCTAGTGTAGTTTTGGTTCTGTGTTGTTTTTTACTTAGTTCTGTCTAGTTTTTGTACTGTGTCATGTAACACCGTGGTCCTGAAGAAACGTAATCTCATTTTTACTGTGTACTGTACATAGCAGTTATTGACTTGTTTTGAAGACCATTGTTCTGAGCTGCATTTTAAATTCAATCTACAATCCATATTCAGATCTGAAGACTGGTTGCTGTTAAAATTAATATTTGACATAAACAAGAATATGCCCAAACATTTCACAAAATGTCACAAGTCATTGCTCTGGGTTTCCAGCATCTGAAGAATCTCTTGTTTTTATTTATCGTGATTACTTTGTGGGCAATCAATGTTCATGAGAGTTTTCAATCTTTACCGAGAGGTGTAATCCACACGCTCCTCCCTCCATTCGTTGGCTATGTAACCTGTTTCCAATACAACAAAAGGAATCACTGTTTCTAGATTATGAAAATGTCATCCATTTCATATCCTGAATATAGAACATGGTCCTTCACAGCGCAGCATAGGCCCTTCGGCCCACAATGTTGTGCCAACCTTTTAAACTAATCTAGGATCAATCCAACTCTTCCCTCTCACAGAGCCCTCTATTTTCTTTCATCCCTGTTCCTATCTACGAGTTTCTTAAATGTCTCTAATTCATCTGCCTCCACCACCATCCCTGGCGGTATGTTCCATGTGCCCACCACTCTTTGTGTAAAAACCCTACCTCTGACAATCCCTCCCCCCCATATTTTCCCAACTTATCAATACAGAGGTAAGGAAGGCAGCTAGATTTCATTAGGAGTTTGGCGAGACTTGGTATGTCACCAAAGACGCTCACAGATTTCTACAGTTGTATTGTGGAGAACATCCTGACTGGCTGCATCACTGTCTAGTATGCAGTGCTGGAGGGTGGGGGGTGTCTACTGCACTGGATCGGAATAAGCTGCAGAAAGTTGCAAACTTAGCCAGCTCCATCATGGGCACCAGCCTCCATAGTATCCAGGACATCTTCAAGGAGCGGTGCCTCAGAAAGGCAGCATCCATCATTAAGGACCTCCGCCACCCAGGACATGCCTTGTTCTCATTGCTACCACCAGGGAGCAGGTACAGGAGCCTGAAGGAGCTCACTCAATGAATTGGGAAAAGCTTCTTCCCGTCTGCCATCAGATTTCTAAATGGACATTGAACCCATGAACACTACCTCACTACTTTTTAATTTCTATTTTTTGCACTACTTATTTAATTTATATCTATCTATCTTTCTATATTTACTGTAGTTTATTTTTCTCTCTCTATGATCATGTATTGCATTGTATTGCTGCCCCATAGATACCAAATTTCACGACATATGCTGGTGATATTAAACCTGATTCTGATAAATCACCTTAAAGATATGCCTCATATGGGTTGTTTATGCCCTGGGAAAAAGTCTCAGGCTGTTGACTCGATCTGCACCTCTAATCATCTGTCAGATCATCTTTCATCCTTCGCTCCTGTGAGAAAGGCCCTCAGATGCTCAACCTATGTTTGTTGGAGGATCAAAGATAATTTTATTCACTCTAAACATTGACACGAATTAGGTATTTGTTGTGGTGTGTTGGAGCATCATGCAATAAAAACAACAATTTTACATGATAAAGAATGATATGAAAGTAGAGTTAAAGGCCAAAGTACAGACATGGAATTAAAGGTGCATAAATATATAAATAGCAGCATGTGGCTGGTGATCCGTTGTATTCAACAATGAGAGGATATCTGTGCAGAAGAGTCTCTAAAGTGGAAAAGCCATGTAACTCCTCCAACCTTGGAAGTCTGGGTCCAGTGGTATGAGTAGTTGTCACAAACTGGGGCTTTTCTTGGTTTCAGTGGATGACTATGACCACTTCTGTGCCTCATCAAGCCCTTTGCTCTCCACAAAGCGTTGCAAAACCACTTTCTTGGCTGTTTGATCTCACTGTTGATCTCAGCATTTTCATCCGCCGGAGCCGACTTTGACCAGCATGTATTTACAATGTGAGCAGCATTATCGTAAGCGGTTTACCGTGTTTGCAATGCAGTAACTGGGGTAAAAATAGAGGGGGGGGGGTGAGTGAGATAAACTAAAATGGTTTATCAGATTAACTTTCTGGGGGGAAAAAAACTTTTAAGATGTCATGAAGTTTTTGTTTTAGTCGTTATTAGTTCTTTCCAAAACTGAGTTGTTCTGTCCCGAAATGGGAAGCAGAAACTGACCAGAGGGTAATGAAGCCATTTTTGGGCACTTGTGTCATTAGGTTGATCGCAGTGACCATCAAGTCACATCCTGCACTCCCACCCCCCTGAAACCCATCCAATCCTGCACTCTGCACAAGTAATCCATCTTCCAAATCATCCAACGTATTCTCGGGACACCCTGACATCAGATCTGATGGGAAAATATTCAGCTTACCAATATTCTCTCCAATGCAAGCACGTACTTTCCTAGATATGGGGCCCAAAACTGGTCACGATATTCCATACGTGGTCTGACCAGTGCCTTTTTAAAGCCTCAGCATTACATCCTGGCTTTAATATTCCCGTCGTCTCGAAATGGATGTGAATGTGTCATTTGCTTTCCTTGCCACCGACTGCCAGCTAACCATGAAGGAATCCAGTACCAGGATTCCCAAGTTCCTTTGCACTTCCGGTTTCTGAATTCTCTCCCTGTTTTGAAAGTTTACAATGTTGTCCAGTGCTCCTGACGCAGCCTCCTCTACATTGGTGAGACCCGCCGTAGATTGGGGGACTGCTTCGTTGGGCACCTCCGCACTATCCGCCACAAGCAGGAATTCTCAGCGGGCCAGTAATTCCGATTCTTACTCCCGTCCTGACATGTCGGTCCATGGCCACCTCTTGTGCCAAGATGAGGCCACCCTCAGGGTGGAGGAGCAACACCTCACATTCCGTCTGGGTAGCCTCCAACCCAATGGCATGAACATTAATTTCTCCTTCCAGTAAATGAATTTCCCCCACCCCCTCCTCTTCCCCCACCCCTCTTCTTCCTCAATTCCCCACTTTAAACTTTTACATCTTCCCATCTGTCTATCGCTTTGCCCTGGGTCCCCTCCTCCTTCCCTTTCTGCTACAGTCCACTCTCCCATCAGATTCCTTCCTCTCCAGCCCTTTACCTTTCCCACCCACCCAGCTTCACATAACACCTTCTAGCTATTGTCCTTCCCCTCTCCCCACTTTTTTTTTCTGGCATCTCCCCCTTCATTTTACAGTCCTGAAGGCTCAACCTGAAATGTCGACTATGTTTTCACCTCCACAGATGCTGCCTGACCTGCTGAGTTCCTCCAGCATTTGTGTACATACTGTGAAGTAATTCCTTTTACATTGAGGAATGAATGAATGCCTTTAAGACAAATTCTTATTGTGTTCTTGAAAATAGTATTGTTTTTTTTAATAAAAACACAAAATGCTGACAGAACTCAGCAGGCCAGACAGCATCTATGGGAGGAGGTAGTGATGACATTTTGGGCCGAAACCCTCACTACCTCCTCCCATAGATGCTGTCTGGCCTGCTGAGTTCTGCCAGCATTTTGTGTTTTTATTTATTTCCAGCATCTGCAGATTCACTCGTGTTGCCTACGTTTTTTCTATGTCCATCAGCACACGACATGAAGGGCCTTGGTTAAAGATGCTTCGAGTAGTTGGTTGATCCCTCAATAACGCACAGGTGAGTCGCACTGGATAGCTACCCCATGGCTCTGGAGTGCAACCGGTGTCCACGAGCTTCTGGACTGAGTTTGACGGAATAATAACATGATGCTACAGTAGGATAGGGGTTAGTGCGATGCTGTTACAACTTGGGGTATCGGAGTTCGGATTTCAACTCCAGTGGCCTCTGCAAGGAGTTTGGACGCCCTCCCTGTCAGTGTGCAGATTTCCTCCGGGTGCTCCAGTTTCCTCCCACGTTCCAAAGACGTACGGGTCAGTGGGTTATTTGGTCATTGTAAATTGTGAAGGATTGCTGAGTGGTCTGGCTCGGTGAACTGGAAGGGATTGTTCCTCACTGTGTCTCTAATCAAAAATAAATTAAAAACGTGTCACAACTATCTGGACGAACATGCAGAAAAAATATCAATTCTGGTTTGAAATATTACAGAAAATCTATAAATTGCTGAGTGCTTCAAAAACTGCCTTGCTTGCATGTTGAAGTCAGTACATCTTGTTCTAAGGAGTGTACCCAAGGAAATTTTCCATTTTGCTTAAAATAAGCTGGAAGTTAAAAGCCAACAGCAACAATACAAAAGTCTGTTTTTATAATTCAAAGGAGGAACACGGCACTTTCAGGACACCATTGAATTGATGAAAATGAGAATGACAGAAGTGCAGAAAGGTTTTCAGATCAAGCAAAAATAAGCATTGGTCTCGAATGTCAATCCCAACTGCCCATCCAACACTTTCAAAAGTCATGATCTCTTCTCACTGCTGTCATCAGGAAGCAGCTACAGGAACCTCAGGTCCCACACCAGCAGGTTCAGGAACAGTTACCACCCCCTCACCCATCAGGCTCTTGAGCCAGAGGGGATAACTTCACTCAACGTCACTTGCTCCATCGTTGAAATGTTCCCACAACCTACAGACTCACTTTTAAGGACTCTTCAACTCATGTTCGTCATCTATGGAAATGAACGGTTTCAGCTTGGAAATATTGGTGAGGCCAGATTTGGAGTATTGTGTACAGTTCTGGTCACCGAATTATAGGAAAGATGTCAACAAAATAGAGAGAGTACAGAGGAGATTTACTAGAATGTTACCTGGGTTTCAGCACCTGAGTTACAGAGAAAAGTTGAACAAGTTAGTTCTTTATTCTTTGGAGCGTAGAAGGTTGAGGGGGGGATTTGATAGAGGTATTTAAAGTTATGAGGGGGATAGATCGAGTTGACTTGGTTAGGCTTTTTCCATTGAGAGTAGGGGAGATTCAAGCAAGAGGACATGAGTTGAGAGTTAGGGGGCAAAAGTTTAGGGGTAACACGAGGGGGAACTTCTTTACTCAGAGAGTGACAGCTGTGTGGAACAAGATTCCAGAAGAAGTGGCAGAGGCAGATTTGATTCTGTCATTTAAAAAAAAACTGGATAGGTATATGGACAGGAAAGGAATGGAGGGTTATGGGCTGAGTGCAGGTCGGTGGGACTAGGTGAGGGTAAGCATTCGGCTCGGACTAGAAGGGCCGAGATGGCTTGTTTCTGTTCTGTAATTGTTATATGGTTATATAGTTATTTCCATAGATTGCTGCCAGACCAGCTGAGTTCCTCCAGCATTTTGTGTGTGTTACTTGAAATATTTATTGCTCATTTATTTATTTGTATTATTATATATTGTCTTCTTTCTCTATTTGCACAATTTATTGTCTTTTGTTCATCCGTCTCTGTAGTGTCCATTTTTCATTGGCTTTACTGTGTTTCTTCATACTTACAATGAACACCCTGCAGAAAATGAACCTCATGTACTGCATGTCCTTTGACAATAAATTTACCTGGAACTTTGAAAATAGCTTTAGCTTCAAATGTAAGTCTGGCATCATGGCTGAGTGCCGCTCAAACAGGGGAAGTGTGTCTGCGATCATCTCACTAGTTATATTTGAAGCCTGCTGCTATCTTTACGGTGAGGCCTTTGTAATCTGTATAGGCATGGTACTATAGAAGCCATGGGCGGAGGGGTGGAGATATGTCTCTACCAAAGGAGGTGTAAAGTGCTCCTTCCCTCCGCTAGCCTGCAGGTCACCCTTGGGCAAGGTGTAGCACCCGCTTAGCCCCTCGATCAGGGTCAGGTGAAGTCACGGAAGCAGGAGGTGGCTGGTTGTACGAGTAGCTGGTGCATATCGCAAGTCCTGTTTATTTGACCGTTGACAGTCTCCGAAGAGTATAGATAATGGCTGTGGGGTCACAGCCGTCTTGTAAAGACACTGCCCAGAAGAACGCAATGGCAAACCACTTCTGTAGAAAAATTTGCTGAGAACAATCATGGTCATGGAATGGAAGACAATGGTCACCGATGTCATACAACATAGCATATAATAATGATGTCATACAACATGTCACATAATGATGATGTCATATAACATGGCACAAATTGATGACTATTGGAGCCTAGAGGCAGACCAAAAACCCATGAGGAGGGCTGGAACCAAACAGGCAAAGTAATTTGGAGATCTTGAACAATGTTAAATTGTGTTCCAGTATGTGACAGGATAAGACCTGTGCTAAGTATTTGCATTATGGGATGTTTCTTATGAATTTTTTTTGTGCATGTCAAGTAAGGCCATATGACCATAATTTCATAGGATTGGGATCAGGCCAGTCAAGTCTCCCAGAATCATGCTATCTAGAGCCATGTTTACAATCTTAAATCACAGGGCAAAGCAGCAATGATGAAGAAGAGGAGGAATTTCTTCACTCAGACTATGTAACTAATTACACTCTGAGTGGCCACTTTATTGGACACCTCCTGTACCTAATATGTTGCCACTTAGCGTATATTCATGGTCTTCTGCTGCTGTGGCCCATCTACTTCAAGGTTTGAAGTGTTGTGCATTCAGAGGTGCTCTTCTGCATGCCACTGTTGTAACAAGTGGTTATTTGAGTTACTGTCAACTCAATCCAGCCTGACCCTTCTCCTCCAGCCTCCCGTAACAAGGCATTTCTACCCACAGAACCGCCACTCACTGGTTGTCTTTTTGTCTTTCACTCCATTCCCCTGTAAACTCTAGAGACTCTTGTGCGTGAAAATCCCAGGAGATCAGCAGTTTCTGAAATACTCCAGCCACCCCATCTGGCACCAATAATCATTTCATGGCCAATTCTTCCCCATTCTGATGTTTGGTCTGAGCAACTGAACCTCGAGACCATGTCCGCATGCCTTCCTGCATCGAGTTGCTGCCACGTGATTGACTGATCAGATAGTTGCATTAACGAGCAGGTGTACAGGTGTGCCTAATAAAGCGGCCACTGAGCGTATATTTAAGATGAAGATTGACACGTCAAGTGATGAGAGCAGAAATACCTTATCGTGATGCCATGGTAGCGCTGTCATTAGTGCAATGCTATTACTTCTTGAGGTATTCTGGTATTTGGAGTTTAATTTGCACATTCTCCCCCGATCATGTGTGTTTCCTCTGGGGGCTCTGGTTTCCTCCCACAATCCAGACAAGTACTCAACAGTAGGTTAATTGGACATTACCGATTGTTCTGTGGTCCTGAGGCCTGCATCGGTTGGGGTCGACCATGGATGTGGCGTCCTAGCTGTCTAGATACGCAAAGCCAGGGGAGTACAATATGGTGGGCAAGCTAAACTCCGCCTCTCCACGCATCTGCTGAACCCAAAGGAATGGCAGAGACCGATGCAGCATGGCAGGAATTGCCAGTCAGTGTTCAACTCAACGTAGGACTGTCTGAGGGGCTCCAGCTCCAGATTTTTCCCTCAGGGTTTACTCCTGAAACCTTCCCCATGAGTGGGTAATTCTGCAAGGCAGCGAGGGTTTGAGATCAGAGTTTTCCTTCTCCTCGATGAGCTGCCGACCACGGCTGACGAGCCCCATCTGCCCGAAGCGACGGGTTTTAAGGTGCCAGTAACCTGCCTTTGCCCCTTCTCCTGTCAGTAGAAACAATTCCGCTGGGCTTAGTCGCTAAGCCACACGTGAAGGCCAGGAGCTGGACTTGGTTGTCAGAGGCTGTTTGAGACGCACACATTTAACAGGTAGTGGGAGCTTATCCCCATTACCACCCCCGGCTATAACAACCTTAAGGAATCTGTTCTGTGATTAGGCTGGTGTTAAATAGGTGGGTTTTGGAAGTGCTGGTTCAGCACTGAACCTCAGAATAAACAAATAAATATGATTCAGCCAGAGGATTTATCATGAGGTACAGGAGCCAAATGACTGACACTCACTGTTTTTAAGAACAGCTTCTTTCTCTCTGCCTGAAGTTCTATGAACCCATCTTGTTATTCCTTTTCCCATTATTTATTTATTTTGTAACTTAGAGTAAATTTTATGTCTTGCATTACTACTGCTGCCAGAAAAAGAACAGATTTTCACAACATATATCAGTGATAATGTGTCAGCTCCATCATGGGCACTAGCCTCCAGATAGTCCAGGGCATCTTCAAGGAGTGATGCCTTAAGAAGGTGGTGTCTTTCATTAAGGACCCCCATCATCCAGGACATGTCCTCTTCTCACTGCTACCATCAGGAAGGAGGTACAGAAACCTGAAGGCACTCACTCAATGATTTAGGAACAGCTTCTTCCCCCCTCCCATTCGATTTCTGAATGGACATTGAACCCATGAACACTACCTCACTACTTTTTTAATATTTATTTTTTCACTTCTTATTTAATTTAACTATTTAATATATATACTTATAGTAATTCATGTTTTTTTCTCTATTACTATATATTGCATTGTACTGCTGTTGCAAGACAACAAATTTCATGACACATGCCAGTGATATTAAACCTGATTCTGTTTCTGATAATAAACAGAAGAGATTCTGCAGATGCTGGCTTATTGGATTATCAGATTAATCCGAATGAAATATCGGTGATAATAAACCAGATTCTGATTCTGGTGGCAGTGCTTGCACTGAATGGCGGAGCAGGGATGAAGGCTGAGGGGCCTACTCTTGTTCTTCGAAGTTCAAAGTGCTCCTGAGCCCCTGGGGTGAGGCAGTGCTGTGCAACTTTTGCACCCGCAGTTATTTTTAATCACCCTGCCTTCCCGGGGTAAGTTTCCCTCTGCAGTTTGCGCAGAACGTAATGCTCTTTAAGCATCTTTTTCCTCAGTCACCAATTGCCTTTTTGACTTTCAATTATTCTAGCTAATGATCCCACAGGCAGTTAACTAGCTGCAGTCTCCTTCAGAGTAATGAACGGTGTGTATCTATTACAGAAATACACTGAGGACACACAGTTACGTCTGATCATTAAACAGTATTGAAATATGTAAAGCCTCGCTGGTTCCTTCACAGATAAAAATGTTATTTTGGCATTTTGACTAAAATGGTGGATGAAGTAAAACGCGCTGATCTACCTCATAAACTCTGAAGAGGATAAAGGTTAAGAGGTATGAAAAGCTGCTAACTGTGGCAAAAAAAGCACTCACAGTTATCATGAACTAAAATGATCATAATTAAGTTTTTATAGAGCGCCCTTTTTCTTAGCCGTGTTAAGCTGTTGGAACACGAAAGGCTCCACCAGGGAGAACAAGGCCTGCTCTGGTTCGCTTTCTCTGCTTACAAGTAAACTTTGGGTGGATCTGCATAACAATAGTGGGGAAGAGCGGCTGGACGCCTATCGGATTTGGAAGGGCTTTGTGTGAACTTTCCTCTTTCCGTGTGGTCTCTGGTTTCCTTGATCTTCCATTCGTGCTGCAAAGGACTGTGAGAACGGCCGAGAGGATCACGGGGGTCTCCCTAGCATCTAGCGCTGAGTACGCAGGGCCCTTAGTATTAGCAAGGGCCCCGCCCCTCCATCCAGCATCCTCTTTGACTTTCTACCATCAGGCAGGAGACTCCGATGCATAAAGACAAGAACGGTCAAGATGCGAAACAGCTTCTTCCCTCAGGCCGTTAGGCTTCTGAAGTCCCTGCCACATCACACTCAAAGTGTCACCAGATAATTTGTGCTGTACCCTGCAATATTTAATTTATCCACTTTACTTCATTTATATATGTGTAATTCATTTGTAGATTTAATTCTTACTTTCCTAAGTTATTGTGTATTAATTGTGTGTTATGTGTATTACTGTGCTAAACACGCTGGTCTGGAGAAACACAGATGGTAAACATGGATATAGTTAAATGACGATGAACTTGACTTAACATTTGCCAACCAGCCATTACTTCAGAAAACGCAGTAGAGTCATAGAGCACTGCAGTATAGAAACAGGGCCTTTCTTATTTACTTATTGAGATATCAAGCCGTGCTGCCTAGCAACCCCCAATTTAATCCTAGCCTAACCACAACCCAATTTACAATGAGCTATTAACCTACCAAGCGGTACGTTTTAGACTGTGGGAGGAAACTGGAGCACCCGGAGGAAAACCGTGCGGTTGCAGTGAGAACGTACAAACTGCTGACAGGCAGGTATTGAACCCGGGTCGCCTGAATTGTAAAACCTGGTGTTAACCATGGCTCTACTGTGCCGCCCCATCACTCTGTTTCAAAGTTCAAAGTAAGTTTCAAAGTACATACAGTATATGCCACCATTTTCTTGCAGGCATTCATAGTAGATGCGAAGAAACACAATAGGATCAACGAAAAGCCACACACACATCAAGATGGGCAAACAACCAATGTGTGAAAGACAACAAGTTCTGTGACTACGAAAAGGAAAATGGTAGGGTAGCAGTTAGCGCGGTGATATTACAACTCGGGGTGTCGGAGTTCAGAGTTCGATTCCGGCACGGTCAGTATGAAAGTTTGAACATTCCTGCCCGTGACCATGTAGGTTTCCTCCAGGTGCTCCAGGTTCCTCCTACAGTCCAAAGACACGCAGGTTCGTAAGTTAATTGATTGTCTAGCAGACCTAAATACGGTATTGGAGCTGTGCTTATCCACAGTCGTTGGTGTGACGTGAGTAGGGCAGGGGGCTAAGCGTTCAGCCCTGTGCTGAGGGAGATTGTGGAGGAGATGTTGTTGCTAATCTGTACTGACTGAGCTCTGCAAGTGGATAGGTACACACTTGGGGGATGGGGGGGGGGGGCGCTACGGTCCGAGTGCAGACTGATGGGACTAGGCAGATTAATAGTTCAGCATGGACTAGGTGGGCCTGCTTCTGTGCTGTGGTTTTCTCTGACTATGACCATAACCCACCGAGTCCACACCGAATTGTTAGTCTGCCTAGTCCCATTGACCCGCACCTGCCCTCCATGACCCTCCCATCCACGTGCTTATCCAAACTTCTCTAAAATGTTGCAATCAAACCCACATCCACTTCTGCTGACAGCTCATTCCACACTCTTACCACCCTCAGAGTGAAGAACTGCCCCTTAAATATTTCACCATTCACACTTAAATAAGTGAAAAAAACAATAATTTCATTGTTCTGATGAAGGTGTAGGAGATCGCGTATAGCCCTCCCAACCATTGAGCACATCTACATGAAACTCAGTCATAGGAAAGCAGCAACCATCGTTAGAGATCCCCACCACCCAGGCCATGCTCTCTTCTCACTGCTGCCATCAGGTAGAAGGTACAAAAGCCTCAGGACTCACACCACCAGGTTCAAGAACAGTCACTACCCCTCAACCATCAGGCTCTTGAACAAAAGGGGATAACTACACTCACTTGTCCATCCATTGAGATGTTCTCACAACCAATGATCTCACTTTAAGGACTCTTAATCTTATTATCTCATGAAATTTGTTTTTGTTTTGTGCTGGGGCAGTTGATTTTCTTTGAATGGCTTCCATAGTTTTCTTTGTTTCGTGGCTGTCTGGAGAAGACAGATCTCAGTGTTGTACACTGCATACACACTTTGATAATAAACGTACCTTTGAACTCCTGAGACTTTGTACACTGTGATCCAGACATAGTCCCGGCAAACTGTTTCTTCAAAGCCTCCACATCGAGAAAGTGGTGGACACAGCCCAAGTCATCACGGGCAAAGCCCTCCCAACCACTCAGTACATTAGCAAGGAGTGTTGACTCAAGAAAATAGTATCCATCATGAAAGACCCCACCATCCAGGCCATGTCCTCAGCTCACTACTGGTACAGAAGCCTTAGGCCCTTCACAACCAGGCTCTGAACCAGTCATGAGTGATGTAAAGATGAGCTTTATTTGTTGCATGTACATATGTCCAAGAGGACCACAACCTTTTGGTAGGTATGGAAACTTGCGTCCCTCAATGACCCAGAGAGCTATGTTGGCCGGAGTCAGGGCTTTAGGCTTGGGCTCTTGGTTGGGTCACCGATGACAAACAGGTCAAAGGGTAGAGGCCAGACTAAGAGTGGTCCACCGATCCCCCAGGTTCAGGGGTTCAGCTCAGGTCTAACAACCCTGACTGGTAAAATAAAATTGCTATTGAAGTAGCAATGAAGAATCCTTCTACATCTGAATGGACCGATATTCCTGACTGTCCACCTGGCACTTGGATGACTGACAGTAGTGAAGACCGAGAGGAAGTTATTGACACGATGAAGGAAGCTCTGAACACCGCCAGAGATGGAGGACCTTCATTGCTGCCCTAAACGCCAGTGGTGTAATGGGCAGTAAGAACATCGAAATATACAGCAAAATCATTTTACATCAAATCAATTCAATGAAGATTGTGCTGGGTGACCACACTCACAGCGCCAACATAGCATGTCCACAACTTACTAACCTTAACCGGTATGTCTTTGGACTATTGGAGGAAACCGGAGCACGTGGAAGAAGCACACGTTGTTACAGGAAGAAACTTTAAGCTACTTCCAGGCAGCAGCGGGTGTGGAATCCCGAACGGTGAAAACGGTGCGCTAACCGCTACTCTAGTGTGCCGCCCACAATCGTCTTTACTCGGCAAGCATCAGGCTTCTGAGCTGGAGTGGATAACTTCAATCTCCACTCCTCTGAACTGAGTTTACAACCTACAGATTCACCTTCAAAGGCTCTTTACAGTTTATGTTCTTGGTATTATTTTGATCGGCACAATTTCTGTCCCCTTGCTCATTGGTGTTTGTCCATCCTTGTCTGTCCGTGTAGTTTTTCATAATATTCTATTGCATTTCTTTTCTCCTGCAAATATCTGCAAGAAAATAAATCTCAAGGTAGTAGATGGTAACGTTTGTTATGCACCGTGTCGTACGACATGGACGATCGTGGTCTTTCCATGACTGTGATTGTTCTTGGCAAATTTTTCTTTGGCAATTTGGCAAAATTTGCCTTCTTCTGGGCAGTGTCTTTACCATATGGGTGACCCCGGCCATTATCGATACTCTTCAGAGATTGTCAGCCTGGCGTCAGTGGTCGCATAACCAGGACTTGTGATGTGCACCGGCTGCTCATACGGCCGTCCACCACCTGCTCCCATGGCTTCATGTGACCCTGACCGGGGGTGGGGGGGTGGAAGTGGATAAGCAGGTGCTACCCCTTGCTTAAGGATGACCTGTCAGCCAGCGGAGCAAAGGAGCGCCTACACCTTCCTTGCTCGAGGCGTATCTCCACCCCGCCGCCCAACAAGTTGTAGTAGATTTTCTTTTTTTCAATTTTACATCTTTTGCTCAGCATAACAAAACTTTCAATTTCCAGATACATTTACATTCCTTCCCCTCACAGATATGTAAAGTAAACACTGGAACTCTCACCCACCGTTTTTGGACTTGTCCCAAACGTCAGGCATACTGGAGTGATATTTTGGGTGAAAAGGAAAAGATTCTGAAGATGGAGTTTGAACTGGACCCAGTGTCTTTTCTCTTAAGCTTACCCAGCAGTTGTATTAATAATGCACATCAGAAAAAACTTCTTAACATCCTGACTTTTTGTGCGAGGAAGAACATTTTACTTTGTAGTATATTTTCTAAACAGGGAGCGAGTTCAGAAACCGAATGTGCAGTGGAACCTGGGAGTTCTATTCCTGGATTCCCTAAAGGTTAACTGGCAGTCAGTGGCAAGGATGGGAAAAAAAAATATTTGCATTCATTTTGAGAATACTATTCATCTGTGTGCTTACTAGTTCATAATCACCTCTGTTTTAAAACTGCCATTCTCCAAATTGCCACTTCGTGTTGTTTAATGTCCCTCAAGTTTTCCACCATCCACGTGATATCTGTGTTGGGGTGAGGAGGCTGTCACCTCCACATCAACTGACAGTAAATTTTGTCCTTTTAGACTGATGCAAGAGTTTTTTTTTATTTCCGCTGTTGGTGGGAACGGACTATGTGGAGGGAAAGGGGGATCTTGGGGTCCACATACGTGGATCACTCAAAGTTGCCATGCAAGTTGAAAGGGTGGTTGAGAAGGTGTCCGGTGTGTTGATCTTCAGTAGTCAGGGGATTGAGTTCAAGAGCCATGAGGTAATGTTGCGGCTCTGTAAAACCCTGGCTAAACTACACTTCGTATTGTGTTCAGTTCCGGTCACCTCATTACAGGAAGGACGCGGAAGTTTTAGAGGGGCTGCAGAGGGAGATTTACCAGGATACTGCCTGGAGCTAAGGCTTTTCTCTTTGGAGCGAAGGAGGATGTGAAGTGACTTGACAGAGGTGTACGAGATGTTAAAAGGCATAGATCGAGTGGACAGCTGGAGACTTTTCTTCCCGGGGTGGAAATGGCTAATAGGAGGGGGCATAATTTTAAGGTGATTGGAGGAAAGCACAGGGGCAATGTCAGAGGTAAGTTTTAACACAGAGATTGGTGGGTGCATGGCAGATGCCGGGGGGGGGGGGGGAATCAAGGCAGATATTTTAGGGACATTTAAGAAACCCTTTGATAGGTGCATGGATGATAGAAAAATAGAAGAGTATACGAGAGGGAGGGGTTTGATTGGTCTAGGTAGGAGAATGTTAAAACACTGAACAAAGGGCCTATATGCAGTATTCTTTATGTTCTCATTCTATGTTCTACATTATGTGTGTCAGCTGCTGACCACGTTTTGTACTTTAAAAACCATCTTAATAACTGTACAGAAATGCAGGACACCCTGTGAGGAGTGCAATAGAAATGCAAATATGTTTTTCTTCCTTTCTTTCTCCCCCCTCCCCTTCCTTTCTCGTTAGCAGCTGCGGGGAATGGAGGACCTGTGCGCTGATGCCTCTTTCGGTGGGGGAATGCCCCAGGAAGTGCAGCCCGGCTTACAGTTGTCAGTTAGAGCTTCTGAAACCCGTTGTGAATGAATCAGCAAAGCTTATCAAAAACAGTTAGACTGCTGATATGGGACTTCTAAACCGTTTCCAGTCTGCCCAGGGGAGCAAAAGGATATCGGTGCTTTACAGTGTGCCTCACCGCTAATGCATGCCTCTGCAAATCCATGAGCAGAAGAGGACTTTTGCAGTGCTTTTATGCAATATCCCTGAAATTACTTTGTTTTCATTTCTGTAAGGCCATAAGTCCATGAGATATAGGAGCAGAATTCGGCCATTTGGCCCATTGAGACTCAATTGATCCTCTTCCATCGTGGCTGATCCACTTTCCCTCTTGGCCCCATCTCCTGCCCTCTCCCCATATCCCTTCATGTCCTGACTAATCAAGAATCTATCAGTCTTTGCTGTAAACATACCCAATGACCTGGCCTCCACAGCTGCCTGTGGCAATGAATTCCACTGACTCACCACCGTCTGGATGAAGAAATTCCTCCTCATTTCCGGCTAGTTCAAGAACCAGATGGTCGAAGGGAAGGGGCTACTTCTGAATCTGGTGGTGTGGGACATCAGGCATCTGAGCCGACCCTTGTGCTGACCCTGGTTGGTAGGTTAACTGGTCATTATAAATTGTTCTGTGATTAGGCTAGGATTAAACTGGGGGGGGGGCGGGTTTGCAGGGCAAGGGCCAGGAGAGCCTTTTCTGTGCTGTATCTCAATAAATAAATAAATATAATTTCTGTTCTAAATGGACGTCCCTTAATTCTGACCAGGAGTTCCCAACCTTTTTTATGCCATGGGCCAACACCGTCAAGAAAGGGGTCCAAGGGCCCCAGGCTGGAAACTCTTGATTCTCAGGCTGTGCCCTCGGGTCCGACACTATCCACACTATCAAGACCTTTCAACTTTCTGTGGGTCTCAATGAGATCGCCCCTCATTCTTCTGAATTCCAGTAAGCACAGGCCAAGAGCTGTCAAATGATCCTGATATGACAAGCCTGGGTTTATTTTCGTGAACCTTGTTTGAACTCTCTCCAATGCCAGCACACCCCTTCTTAGATAAGGGGCCCAAAACTGCCCACAATACTCCAAGTGAGGCTTCACCAGTGTCTTACAAAGTGTCCACGTTACACCCTTACATGGCTCGAAGGGATGGAAGGACTTGTTCTGCGCTGTATCTCAATAAATAAATAAACAGCTCCGAGGTTCATTTTCTTGTGGGCATTCACAGTAAATTCAAGAAACACAACAGGATCAATGAGAGAACACACCCAAAGGAGGGTCAACAAACAAAACAATAATGCTAATAACTAAATAAATAAACAATAAATATCAAGAACATAAGATGAAGTGCCCTTGAAAGTGAGTCCATTGGTTGTGGGAATGGTTCAATTTTGGGGCAAGTGATGTTGAGTGAAACTATCCCCTTTGGTTCAAGAGCCATCTTGGGTGCCAGCCTACAAATTACCCAGGACGTCTTCAGGGAGCGGTGTCTCAGAAAGGTAGCGTCCTTTATTAAGGACCTCCAGCACCCAGGGCATGCCCTTTTCTCACTGTTACCATCAGGTAGGAGATACAGAAGCCTGAAGGCACACACTCAGTGATTCAGGAACAGCTTCTTCCCCTCTGCCATCAGATTGCTAAATGGACATTGAAGCTTTGGACACGTCTTCACATTTCAAATATATATTATTTATATTTTTGCACGATTTTTAATCTATTCAATATATGTATGTTGTATTTGATTTACTTATTTATTATTAGTATTATTTTATTTTGTTTTTTCTTCTATGTTATGTATTACATTGAACTGCTGCTACTAAGTTAACAAATTTCATGGCACGTGCCAATGATGATAAACCTGATTCTGACTGTGACTTACTGAGTACGCCCACAAGAAAATTAATCTCAGAGTTGTATGTGGTGACATATATGTACTTCGATAATAAATTTACTTTAAGCTTTCATACAAAGTGAAATTTGTTGTTTTGCAAAAGCAGTATAGTGAAAAACATTGAAACATGACATTACTTACAATTGGGGTCACAGTAGCACAGTTAGCACAACGCTTAACAGTACCAGCGGTCCAGGTTCAATTCCCACCACTGCCTGTAAGAAGTTAGAACATTCTCCAGGTGCTCCGGTTTGGTCCTACAGTCCAAAGACCTACCAGCTGGTAGGCTAATTGGACATTGCAAACTGTCCTGTGATTAGCCTAAGGCTTAATCAGGTGACTACTGAGTGGCATGGCTTGAAGGACAGGATGGCCCACTCTGTGCTGCATCTCAATAAATAAAAATAATTATATACAAGACAGAAACAGCAGTCCCTGCCAATGTTCCCTCTGATTTATAATGACCAGTTTAGCAAAAATCTTGTGCTGTGTAATTTTTTTTTGCCCAGTTCCAACATTTGCACACTGAATAATTTCCTCAATAAAAACAATATAAATAAGCCAGTTCTAAAATCTGCAGACGAATCATTTCAAACTCCCCATTGTCAACACCATCCGCATCAGAGACTAGAAAAGGTAATGTGATTATGTACCGTTGTGAAATATATTTAACATGCCAACGAGGGAGAGGGTGACAAACCTACGGGCGCAGTTTAAATTCCCTTGTGCGCTAGTAGCAAAAGATGTGTGAGTGCGCGCACACATGCATACACATTGGAGGGAGCATTGGTCCCTGCTTGTACCCCTTCTGATCATGCCATTGTGAATTGGCGATATCTTATTAACCATAAGATACTGGAGTGGAATTCGGCCAATTGGCCCATTGGTGACCTAAATCCTGGAAATGTGTTCTGAACAATATTGGGGGGGCACCTTCAGTGGAACATAATTTATATTATATTTATTTATTTCATTAGAGAATCGGCATGGAACAGGCCCTGCTGACCCACCAAGCCGCACCCCATTGCAATTCATTGATTTAACCCTAGCCTAATAATAATAAGTATTTTATTGATCCCAAATGGTAAATTCTTTCGTTACAGCAGCAGCGTTTATAACCATATAACAATTACAGCACAGAAACGAGCCATCTCAGCCCTTCTAGTCCATGTGGAACGCTTACTCTCACCTAGTCCCACTGACCCGCACTCAGCCCATAACCCTCCATTCCTTTCCCGTCCATATACCTATCCAATTTTACTTTAAGTGACAATACCGAACCTGCCTCTACCACTTCTACTGGAAGCTCGTTCCACACTGCTACCACCCTCTGAATAAAGAAATTCCCCCCTCGTGTTACCCTTAAACTTTTGCCCCCTTAACTCTCAACTCATGTCTTCTTGTTTGAATCTCCCCTACTCTCAATGGAAAAAGCCTATCCACGTCAACTCTATCTATCCCCTTCATAATTTTAAATACCTCTATCGTCCCCCTCAACCGTCTACGCTCCAAATAATAAAGACCTAACTTGTTCAACCTTTCAAAACACACTTTAAAAACACACAGCAGTGTTCAGCCTTAGCTAATAATAAAGTATAGAATAATACTATACATAATAATAATTTACCAATGTGCAATAATTTGCAATAATGTACAAAATAATAAAACAGAGTCTATTGTACTATGACGTGTGTTCTCCTGTTGCACAGAGATGAACTGTTGTGTACGCTTATTGCATTTAGTAGGAAAGATTTTCTGTAACGATCCTTGTGACAGCGGAGCTGAATGAGTCTGTTCGAACAGGATGCTCTGCTGCTTATTCAGTAGGTCTTGGAAAAGATGTGCCAGATCACAAGACAATTTTCAATGACCATTCAACCTACTAACTGGTACAGCTTTGGACTGTGGGAGGAAACCAGAGCACCTGGAGGAAACCCATGCGCTCACAAGAAGGACATGCAAACTTTCTTACAGAGGACACTGGAATTGAAGTCTGAACTCTAATGACCTGAGCTTTAATAGTGACGCGCTAACCACTATGCTACTGTGATGCTCCAAGAGAAGCAGAAGAACATTGGACCCTTAGATCTACTCTGCTATCAAATAAGATCATGGATCATGAATAAAATAAGGAATTTATTTAGCCAGAGAGTGGTGAATCTGTGGAATTCATTGCCACAGGAGGCTTTGGAGGCCAAGGCTTTGGATATATTTAAGGCAGAAGTTGATAGATTTTTGATTAGTCAGGGCATGAAGGGATACGGTGAGAAGGCAGGAGATTGGGGCTGAGAGGGAAAATAGATCAGCCATGATGAAATGGTGGAGCAGACTCGATGGGCCAAATGGCCTAATTCTGCTCCTGTATCTTATAGTCTTATGGTCTCATGATGTAGATTTTGAGGTCAAGAGTCCAACTTATGGGACCAGGACACCCACCATCCAATAGTGGGGGTAGAGGTTGCCCTGCTTTTTGCATTAAGGCTTCTCAGTTACCATGGCTGCCCTAAGACCTCTCACCAAGCCTAATATTGTGAAGAAATGCAGGGAGAAGTTCACCCGTCACCATTCAGATCGCTACGTGAAAATTGCGTTTAACTGGCGGAAACCAAGGGGTATTGACAATAGAGTTCACCGGAGATTTAAGGGTCAGATCCTTATGCCAAATGTTGGTTATGGCACAACAAGCAACACATGTTACCGCCGGGATTCAAAAAAATTCTTGGTTCACAATGTGAAGGAGCTGGAGGTTCTGATGATGGGCAACAAGACATATTGTGCTGAGATTGCTCACAATGTCTCTTCCAAAAACCGCAAGACAATTGTGGAGGGGGCAGCCCAGCTTGCTATCAAGATCACCAATCCCAATGCCAGGCTACGCAGTGAAGAGAATGAATAGCCTTCTCACTGAACTACATCTAATTCTTTAATAAAATGTTTAAAATTAAAAAAAAAAGTTGCCCTTGAGCCAGTTAGCATGTGCTTGCAAGCTTCTGCCCAATGGGAAAGGGGAGAATGGGAACGCTCAGGGTTTGATTATGTTGTCTGCTTTACAGAGGCAGCAATTATGATGAGAGGGCAAGAGAATAGAGAGAGAAAGCACGGAAGGAATGCAAAAGGCTTGCGCTTCCTCCTCTGGAGTATTGTGGGCAGTTTGGGGCCCCCTATCTAAGAAAGGATGTGCTGGCATTGGAGAAGGATCAAAGGAGATTCACAAAAATGATCCTGTGATTGAAAGAACGAACTTGAGAAAATCAACAGATGCTGGAAATCCAAAGCAACACACAAAATGCTGGAGGAACTCAGCAGGCCAGGCAGCATCTGTGGAAAAGAGTAAACAGTTGATGTTCGTGAGGAGTCTTGTACTCACTGGAACACAGTCGAAAGCCCTTGATAGAGTGGGTGTGGAGAGGATGTTTCCCATGGTGGGCGAGTCTAAGATCAGAGGCTAGAGCCTCAGGATAGAGGGGCATCCTTTTAGAACGGAGATGAGGAGGAATTTCTTTAACCAGTGAGTGGTGAGTCTGTGGAATTTGTTGCCACAGGCGGCTGTGGAGGCCAAGTCCGTAGGTGTATTAAAGGCAGAGGTTGATAGGTTCTTGATTAGGCAGGGCATGAAGGGATACGGGGAGAAGGCAGGAGATTGGGGCTGAGAGGGAAATGGACAATGTTGTCCATTTCCCTGTTTGTCCTATGTACAAAATTAAGGGAGGGAAGTTTAGGGGAGACATCAGGGGTAAGTTTTTTTACACAGAGGATTGTGAGTGCCTGGCATGACTTGCTAGGGATGGTGGTGGAGGCTAAAACATTAGGGGTATTTAAGAGCCTCTTGGACAGGCACATGGATGAAAGAAAAATAGAGGGTTATGGAGTAGTGTGGGTTTAGTACTTTTTTTAGGGATCATATGGGTGGGCATAACATGGAGGTCTGAAGGGCCTGTACTGTGCTGTAGTGTTCTATGGTTCTATGGATCAGCCATGATGAAGTGGAGGGGCAGACTCGATGGGTCAGATGATCTTATCCTGCTCCTAAATCTTATGGTCTTATTCACACGGTTTATAATAACAGATTTGTGCATCAGTCATGGTTCATTGGGAAACGCAAGCACCTCGCAGTCAGGAGGGAACTTTAATGATAAGTAATGGGGTTGTCACTCCAGAGCAGTATTGACAGAATGTTGCAATGTTGAGAGGTTTATAAAATAATGTATTCAGTTAAGGTGCAGATTCAGAATCAGGGTTATTATCACGGACATATGGTGTGAAATTTGTTGCTTCGTGGCAGCTGTACGGTGCAATACATTAAAGTTACCCTGAATTACATGAACTATATATAAAAATTAATAGTCAAAAAGAGTGCAAAATAGTGAGGTAGTGTTCGTGGGTTCGTGAACCATTTAGAAATCTGATGGCGGTGGGTTATGCCTGGCATGTTCTTGAAGATACACACACACTGTTGAAGATGGTGCTTTCAGGCTTTTGTATTCTGCCCAATGGGAAAGGGGAGAAGAGACGATGTCTAGGATAAGTTAGGGTCTTTGATTATGTTGTCTGCTTTACTGAGGCACGGACAATCGTGAGAGAGCAATGCAAGGGAATTGAACGAGAAAGGGATTTTCAAATCCTAGGTGTTAATATTTTGGAGAACCTGTCCTAGGCCCAACACTAATGTGCAATTATGAAGAAATCTCTTCATTCGGAGCTTGCAGAGATTTGGCATGCCATCTAAAACTCTGTCAAACTTCTATAGATGTGTAATGGAGAGTATGTTGACTGGCCGCATCACAGCCTGTTAAGGAAACGCCAATGCCCTTGAGCGGAAAATCCTACAAAAAGCAGTGGACGCAGCCCAGGCCATCATGGGTAAAGATTTTTGTGCGGTATTGTGGGGGCAGAATCTCTCAGCACATTAAGACTACTCTGCTGTTCTATCATGGTGGATTTATATTTCTTTCAAACCCATTCTCTGCCTTCTCCCCTTAACCTATGACTCACTAATCAGGAACCTGGCAACCTCCATTTTAAATATACCCATTGACATGCCTTCCACAGCCATCATGCGACCATGAGTTCCACAGATTCACCACCCTCTAGGTAAAGAAATTCCTCATCTCAGTTCCAAGGAGACATTCTTCTATCCTGAGGCTGTGCCCTCTGGCCCTAGACTCTCCCACTGTTGGAAGCATCCTCTCCATGCCCACTCTGTCTAGGCCTTTCAATATTGAGTAGGCTTCAGTGTGATTCCTCCATCCTCTCATTCCTCTGAACTCCAGTGAATGCAGGTCAAGAGCAATTAAATGCTCCTCATACATTAGGAACAAGAGAAAATATACAGATGCAAGAGGATCTCAGCAGGCCAGGCAGCATCTATGGAAAAGAGTACAGTCGATATTTTGGGTCAAAACCCTTCTTTTCCATAGATGCTGCCTGGCCTGATGACTTCCTCCAGCATTTTGTGTGTGTTGCCCCTCATACATTAACACTTTAATTTCAGGGCTCATTCTTGTGAATCTCCTCTGGACCATCTCCAATGTCAGCCAAGACCTTCCTTAGATCGGGGGGCCCAAAACTGCACACCATACTCCAAATGTGGTCTGACCAATGCTTTATGAAGCCTCAGCATTACATCCTTAACGGGTTAATGGCCCATTATACACTCAGTGGCCACTTTATTAGGTACATCTGCATACCTGCTTGTTAATGATAATATCTAATCAGCCAATCATGTGGCAGCAACCCAATGCATAAAAGCATGCAGACATCATCAAGCAGTTAATTGGTCATTGTAAATTGCCCCTGATTAGGCTAGCATTAAATCAGGTGATTGCTGGGATTCCACACTATACCTCAATAAATTAAAAAAAAATAGTAACAATGTAACAACCAATCAACTGGATCTTGAACTCGGGCAAGCAGTTAATCCATAATACCAGCCTTAAGGAATGTGGCATCGTTGAAGGGTCTATGGTGGAAAAGATGTGCAGCTTCAAGTTCCTGGATGCCAACATCTTGGAAGACCTCTCCTGGGTCCAACAGATAGATGCAACCATGAAGAAGGCACGCCATTGTCCTTGCTTTCATAGAAGCATAAAGAGATGCAACATGTCATCAAGGAATCTGTTATACACCCAGTGGCCACTTTATTAGGAACATCTACACACCTGCCCGACAATGCAAGTATCTAATCAGCCAATCATGTGGTAGCAACTCAATGCATAAAAGCATGCTGACGTGGACAAGAGGTTCAGTTGTTGTTCAGACCAGACATCCAAATGGGGAAGAAATGTGATCTAAGTGTCTCTGACCATGTAATGGACTGAGACCATCATTGGCTGTCTATGTCGCCAGATGGGGTGGTTTATCTCAGAAACTGCTGCTCCCCGGGGATTTTCGTGCACATCTCCCGAGAGCTTACAGAGAACAGCGTGCAAAACCACAAACATCTAGTGATCAGCTGTTCTGGAAGCGAAAGCCCTTTGTTAATGAGAGAGGTCAGAGGAGAATGGGCAGACTGGTTGAAGCTGACAGGAAGGCAACAGGAACTCAACTAACCACGTGTTACAACAGTGGTGTGCAGAACAACATCTCAGAATAGACAACAAATTGAGCCCTGAAGCGGATGGTCTACAGCAGCAGAGGCAGCAGAAGATACACTCAGTGGCCACTTTAGTAGGTACAGGAGGTACCTAATAAAGTAGACATTGAATGTAAATTGTCCATACTGGCACAATCTGGAGGAGTTCAAAGGTCAATGTTCAAAGTAAATTTATTACCAAAGTGCAGAAGTGTCACCATTTACAACCATGAAGTTCTCTTTTTTTTGCAGGTATTCACAGAAGAACTAAAAGAAATACAATAGGATCAATGAAAAGCTACTCACAAAAAAGACCAATCAATGAGCAAAAGAAGACAAACTGTGCAAATAATAAATAAGTAAGTTAATTAATTAATAATACTGAGTACATGAGTTGTGCAGTCCTTGAAAGTGAGTCTACAGTTTGTGGAATCGGTTCAGAACTGGCGTGAGTGAAGTTATCCATACTGGTTCAGGAGCCTGTTGCTTGAAGGGAAAATGACTGTTCCTGAAGCTGGAGGTGTGGGACCTAGGGCTCCTGTACTTCCTTCCCACAGTAGCAGTGAGGAGAAAGCATAGCCTGCGCGGTGGAGATCCTTAATGATGGAATTTTTTCTGGGACTTGTTCACGGGTGTTGATGAATACCAGTGTTCATATCAATGACCTCTGTTGGGTTTGATGGCCCAGATACAATACAGGATGGTTTGCTCACTGCATCTACTCCTGCTCTCGCAGAAATCTCACCAATTCTTCCCCCATAGCCATTCTTCTACATGCATCCATTAATGCCCAGACATCGTCACGCTGAGGATATGTTACAGTGACTGATTAACCAAAAGGCAACATCTCTTTGGGAATGTGCAATGAACCAGAGTATGCAGGAGATATGTTAATCACATATAAACTCAACGATTCAGGAACAGCTACCATCCAATTTCTGAATGGACATCGAATCCATGAACACTACATCACTACTTTTTTATTTCTAATTTTTTAGATAAATGGATAGATAGATAGATGCTTTGAAACAAGCAGCCAACGGATGCTGCCCAACCTGCTGAGTTCCTCCAGCTTGTTTGTACATGTTGATTTGACCCCGGCATCTGCAGTGTACTTTGTGTTTAGACAGATACTTCATTGATTCCAAAAAAAATTACAGTAGCATTATGAGTGCACAAATATACAAATATTAGAAGTTACCTTAAAAATAAGATGTACAAGATTTACAAGTCAAAAACTACAAGATTTACAAGATTTCCAAGTTCATACTGATAAGACGGTAGTTCAAGAATTACTGTAATATTATACAGTAATGGGCGTACGTTCACACTGTCCAGATAAGAAGTGATGGGAATATTGTACATGGGTGTCTGTGAAAGCAGGGTGTGGTAGACAGAGGTTAGTTACAGTCTAACAGGAGAGAGTCATCACTTCCCCGGCTATAGGTTGGCTCATTATAGAGCTTTTTTTTTCCCTTTTCTCAATTTAATTTTTTTACAAGATTCCTTTATTACAAATATCTGTGCTATACAATATATACAAAATAGTGAGAGCAGCCCACGCAACTACACAAGAAGGGGCCGCAGCCTCGCACACTCCAGGTACGTGTGGTACACGGTCTCCTCCAGCCCATACGGTGGGTGTACACAGGGCGGGAGATCTGTGTACAAACTAAAGAACTTATTGTGGGGCACCGCTCTACGCAGCACCCATAGAGCCTGATGGCTGAGGGTAAGAATGACCTCATATTGCGTTCTTTGGAGCAGCGCAGTTGTCTTGGTCTATTTCTGAACCTGCTCCTCTGTTCAGCCAAGGTCCGCCGCCATCTCCTTTGTCTTACTGATGTTGAGCTGCAGATGATTCAGCTTGCACCATTTGACAAAGTCCTGCACCAGGGCCATGTGTTCATCCTCCCGTCCTCCCTTTATACACCCAAGTATTGCTGAGACATGAGAGAGTTTCTGCAGATGACTCCGCTCAGCATTGTATCTAAAGTGTGAGGTAAACAGGAAGGGAGCCAATACAGCCCAGTGCTGTTTATAGCCACCTCTGATGCACAGCTCTGAAGCCACACAAACTGTGGCCTGCCATTCAGGTAGACCATTATCCAGAATACATTGGAAGTGCCAATCCGCGTTGAACGGGAACAAGGGCTGTATGGTATTGAAGGCACTTGAGAAACCTGCTTCTCCAAATGCGAGTAGTCTCTATTCAGCAGGTAGATGACAGCATTGTCGACTCCAATGTGCTCCTAGTAGGCTAACTGCAAGGGACTGAGGGCAGATCTGACCAGGGGTCGGAGGTGAGCCAGGACCAGCCTCGCTAGAGTCTTCATGATGTGTGAGGTCAGGGCCACTGGGCTGTAGTCCTTCAAGGCTCTCGGTCAGTACACACGATGTTTTCCACACTGTTGGGACCCTTTTCATACTGGGACTCAGACTGAAAATGTGCTGTGGAACTCCACACAGCTGCTCAGCGCAGTCCTTCAGAAGCTTGGAGTTCACACCATCTGGTCCTGATGCTATGCCGTGTTCTCACCTGCTCAGTAGTGAAGGTGAGTCCATGATGACTGGGGAGTTGGTGGCAGGTGGGGCTGGGGGAGGTGAAGATCAGGACGATATCAATTGGTGTGTGGATGGTTAAGTGCAGAGGAAGGAAGGGATGTAGACAATGGTAGCCTGTGTTGTTCATCCACGTGTTGAACAGGGGTGGGGGAGGGAGGAGGGGAGATGTTGGTGCAGAGGGAGCGTCGTGTGCCTCAGCTCCTGGGCCGGTATGCTGAGGAGGGTGTGAACAGGAAGGCAATTCTCAAACCTATTGAAAAATTGGTTTAACTCATTAGTCCATTCACGGCTGCATTCTGAGCCTCTACAGCTAGGCTGAATGAAGCCAATGAGGTTCTTCATGCCTCTCCACACCTCCCATGAGCTACTCTGCCCAAGCTTGTTCTCCAACTCTCTCCTGTATTCCTCTTTAGCCACCTTGATCTTCTCCTTTAGCTCCCTCTGCACATGTTTCAACTCCTCCCCGTCTCCTGATCTAAAGGTTTTTGCACTACTTATTTAAATATTTTATATATATAATTACTGTAATTTACAGATTTTCTCTATTATTAAGTACTGGATTGTACAGTTGCTGCAAAGTTAACAAATGTATGCTGGTGAAATTAAACTTGATTCTGATTAAGAGGGACAGAAGTGGAGATCGGCCATTAAATCCAGCACATCAGGACTGTGAGCAACACTAGCTCCATTACATCAGCCCATAACTCATTGTAATGAAGGGTGCAACAGTCGCGTGACGCTATTGCAGCTCAGGGCATCCGAGTTTGGAGTTCAATTCCGGTGGCGTTTGTAAGAAGTTTGAACGTTCTCCCCGTGACCACGTGGGTTTCCTCTGGGTGCTCGCGCACTCCAAAGTCACACTAGTTAGAAGGCCAATTGGTCCTTGTGAGTCAAAATGTCCTGTGAGTAGGCTAGATTTAAATAGGTGGGCTGCTATGTGGTCCACCTCATTGGGTCACACGGTACCGCGAAATGAAAATAAATAAATAAATGAATAAGTGATCCGTAAGATAGTTTTGGAACGTAGTGCAGAGTAATTTCCAGTACTCACACAATTTAACAACAATATGAGCTACAGCAGCGTCTTTTCTCTTCCTCGTAATAAGAATGGACTGGTCAACTGTTTCAGATTAGATGGGGCAAATGTTTCAAAAGAATGTCTTAAGATGGATCGTGCATGCTGTTACATAAACTTACATGTTGTTTTTTTTATGAGTGTCTTTTGTAATTTCTTGCAGCAACAGAGCAAATTATGCAACTAGAACTATATTTCAATGCTCTTTGCTTCTGTGGTCAACGGTTTCTTGCATAACGTTATTATTTGCTAGGTTTTTAAATCATATTTTTTTCATCAGCCTTGTTAGAATTTATAGAGTACAGTGTGTATACCTCCTGAAACATGAATCCAATTATGATTTCATATTATCCATATGAGTAATAACTTAATTAGTGATCCCTGGCATGTGGAAGGAAAAAAATTTGATTTTGGCTAATACTGTAAACTGCACAATAATAAATCAAGTCAAGTCAAGCCAAGTTTATTGTCATTTAACTATATACATGTCTACCGTCAAATGAGACAATGTTTCTCTGGACCAGAGTGCACAAAACACATAAAAGTTTATGAAAGTGTGGATGAAACCTACAGATGAATTACACACAAGTAAACAAACTAAAGTGCATAAATTAAATACTGTAAGGTACAGAACAGATTAAACTAAAATAAAGTAAAATTTATTATTAGAGTACAGCCATGTCACTACATGCCTGAGGTTCTTTTTCGTGCGGGTATACTCAGCAAATCTATAGAATAGTAATTGTACATAGAATCAATCAAAGAACAAGAGCATAGAAGACAATAAACTGTGCAAATGCAAATATAAATAAGTAGCAATGAATAAGGAGAACATGAAATAACAAAATAGAAGAGTTCTTCAAGTGAGCTCATTGGTTGTGAGAACATCTCAGTGGATGAGTGTATTTACGTTGTTCAACAGCCTGATGGTTGAGGGGCAGTCACTGTTCTTGAACCCGGTGGTGCGAGTCCCGAGGCTCTTGTACCTTCTATCTGATGGCAGCAGTGAGAAAAGAGTGAGGATGGTGGTGAGGATCTCTGATGATGGATGTGGTTTCCTACGACAGCGTTTCATGTCGAGGTGCTCTGTGGTTGGAAGGGCTTTACCTGTAATGTACTAGGCTGAATCTACAACCTTTTATAGGATTTTCCACTCAACGGCACCGGTGTTTCCATCCCAGACCATAATCTAGCCAGTCAACACATTTCCACTACATATTTATAGAAGTTTTGTCAAGATTTTTGATATCAAGCCGAATGTCCTCAGACACTTAACCATGGACACATTGAATGCGATGTGGCAGGGAGTTCAGAAGCCTAAAGGCCTGAGGAAAGAAACTTTTTCCCATCCTGATCGTTCTTCTCTTTATCTCCTGCCTGATGGTAGAAAATCAAAGAGAATGTTGGATGGATGTGTGGCCCTGCATACACAACGCACCTGGTAAATGTCCCCAATGGATGGTGAAGGTCTCTCTATAATTCTCTCAGTTGTTCCCATGGTCCTTTGTCAGGTCTTCCAATCTGAAGCTTGACTGCTCCCATAGCAGATCGTGTTGCAACTTGTCATGACAGTCTCAGTAGTGTCCCTGTAAAGTTCAGTTAAGATGGTGGTTTGATGGTCTATTTCGTTGTTGCTCAGTCGTTTAGTCGAATCCATAGGATCCATAGAGATTTCATGGCAAGGTGTGGGAGTAGACTGCCAGGCTTTTTTTTCTGCACAGATCCTGCTGCTGCCCAGATTGGGACCCGGCCGGCTTTGAACTCAGCACCATCTGCCTTGAAGTCCAGTGTTAATGCCACTACACCACCAGCTGGTCCATTTTACATCCCTCTTAATATTTCTGCTGATGCTTACAGCTAATGTGATTATCAAAGCTCAAGAATCAAAACAGATGGATTCAAAAATTCAAAGTACTTTTATTATCAACAACCGCATTCATTATACAACCTTGAGATTTGTCCGCTTACAGGCAGCCACAAAGCAAGAAACCTGAAAGAACCCAAATTAAAGACCACCACCTAATGCACAGAGAAAGGTAAAAAAAAATCTTGCAAACAAGCAACAGCATTCAGAACCAAATCAAGTCCATGGACCTGGAGCTGCCGGAGTAGGTGATTACGTCAGTCTTGATTCATCACACGGAAGGGCAAATTGCCGTGAAGCTCGCGCACATGGAAGCGCGTTAGCAGTCTGACCACCTCAGCGCTGCGGAGACAGGAGTGAACATCGTGTAAGAGTGAACGGAATCGACCTGACCCTTGCCTCCAGTCCCGATGCCTTGCCTTTTCCGTCTTGCTGGGCCAGTGTTTAAATCGGGATTGAACAAGAGAGTGAATGTGTGATTGATGACAGTCAAGAATGGTCAAGCATGGGAGAGTTCAGGTGTACTCCTGCTACTGTTATTTTCCAGTGTTCTTAGCCTGCCACCCAGGTAGAAGTCAAACGTAAATGAGGAGGACAATCCAATAAGTTACTGACATACCAAAAGGGACTTGCTGTCCGTTACGCCACTGGCATTTAGGGAAGCAATGAAGGTCCTCCATCTCTGGCAGTGTTCAGGGCTTCCTTCATCATGTCAGTAGCTTCCTCTCGGTTTTCACTATTGTCAGTCCCATCTGGAGACTCAGCCATACCATCGTACTCAGATGTTGAAGGATTCTTCATTGCTGTTTCTGTAACAATTTTTTTTACCTGAACCCTCAAACTTGGAGGACCGGTGGACCCCTCTTAGTCTGACCTCTGTCCTT
The DNA here is from genome assembly GCF_030144855.1 of Hypanus sabinus. NCBI lineage: Eukaryota > Metazoa > Chordata > Chondrichthyes > Myliobatiformes > Dasyatidae > Hypanus > Hypanus sabinus. The sequence continues at coordinate 6,904,529 of NC_082729.1, read as the reverse complement.
TGACCTGTTTGGCATGGGTGACCCTACCAAGAGCCAAAACACAAGGCCCTGACTTTAGCCCACGTATCTCTCTGGGTCACTGAGGCACGTAAGCCTCCAAACCCTATGACAAGGTTGTGAAGCAGCTCAGAATAATCTCTGTTCAAATTTAGATTACGATTCACAATCATTTACTGCACGTACATTGAGACACACAGTGAAAGGCACCATTTGTGTTCGCAACCAACACACCCATGACTGTGCTAGGGGCAGCCCACAACTGTCGCCGTACATTTTGGTGCCAATGTTGCATGCCCACAGTGCTTGGCAGGACAAGGCAAACAACAACAATAACAACTGAACTAATCAACAACAAAAGAAGCCCCTTTGCCACCCGGCCCCTCACTCAGACAGACAGGCTTCTATCTCCAGGGCAGGACACCCCTGGGTCTCCAGTCTTTGGCTCGGGATATGCAGATTCACAGACATCGGGCCTCCAATATCCAGTCCCTGGCCTGGACTTGTACACCCAAACTCTGGGCCTCTACCTCTGGATTTGCTGACTTCAGTCTCTGTCTTTTCAGGCTTTCTGCCTCTGGACTCACTGGCTTTGGTCTTTGACCTTTTGGGAGCTCTGAACTTCAGCCTTCAGCTTTGCTCTCCTGTCTTTGCTAACCTCCGGGTATCGTCCCCAGGATTCGCTAATAACAGGCTTGACTTTCAGGCCTCGACCCCAAGGTTCGTCGATCACAACTTTGACCTTCACGCTTTGACGCTGTAAATGGACAGACTGCGGGAGGCAAGCCTTCAATAGAGGCGAGGTGTTGGAGGCTCAGCTGTCGAGTCCCTTCCTCCGAGACAAGAGGCTGTTGTCTCAGGTCCCTGTTCTGAGAATTATCTTGATTCTTCTTGACAGAGACACAAAATAACATCTTGCCCCATAGTTGCTGGAGGCACTATGTCCTCGCTGAAATAAAGAACTGTCTGAATATTTGCTTGAGCAGGGAGTATTCCTGAGGGGGATTTTCAGCTGCTTGGCACGTCATTACAGAGCTCGGTGTATTTCTCTGCAAATTACCACATGTACTTCCACCTTGAACCTCTGGAAAAGCTGTTGGGAAACTGCAAACTGAGGCCATTCATCCCTTTGTTAATCTAAGTCAGTACACATTGCATATGGGTGATGGAAAACCTAACGCTATCGCCTTCAAACCTTCAGAGGGTGACAGGGTAGCAAGGCGTTTAGTACGACACTTTACATCGCCAGTGATCGCTGATTGGGATTCCTCCCTGCCGCTGTCTATAAGGAGTTCATACGCTCTCCCGTGGCCAAGACAGTTTCGTCTGGCTAGTCCGATTTCCTCAAAGACGTGCAGGTTAGGGATAGGGATAGTTAGGTTGTGGGCATGCATTGTTGACACCAGAAGTGTAGCAACACTTGTGGGCTGCCCCTGCACAATCCTCACTGATTTGATTTGACACCAACAACGGACTTCACTGTATGTTTGAAGTTTCGATGCACATTTGACAAATAAAGCTAATTTCTCTAATCTTTAATCTCTCTAAGTAATTTTGCTTAATGATAGATATATTGCGGAAATACTGAGCATATACTGTGTGTATATATATGTGTGTGTATACACATATGCATATGTCATAAACTTTTTTTTTGCTGTAACAGTATCATGCAATTCATAAAATTATTACAATACTGTGCAAAAGTCTTAGGCCTAGCTATATATATGTGCCTGAGACATTTGCAGGTTATTGTGGTAATTTTATGTATTGCACTGTACTGTTGCTGCAAAACATAATGAATTTCATGACAAACAAGAGGAAATCTGCAGGTGCTGGAAATCCAAGCGACGCACAGAAAATGCTGGTGGAACTCAGCTGGCCAGGCAGCATCCGTGGAAAAGAGTACAGTCGACATTTCGGGCTGAGACCCTGCTGAAGGGTCTTGGCTCGAAACATCAAATTTCATGACATATGTGACTGATGATGAACCTGATTCTGATAGGGGTCTCTATTGTGGACTGAGAGTGGGGAGGGGGCGGGGAGATGGGGATCATGGTTGGGAAAAGGGGAAGGGCAGGGAAAGGAGTGGGAAGCACCAGAGAGACATTCTGTAATGATTAATAAACCGATTGTCTAGAATCAAATGACCTTGCCGTGTGTGTGTGTGTGTACCCCGCCCCGGCACTCCTTCACTGTCACCTGTCCCACACCCCTCCCATGGCGCCCCACCCTCACCATTCCCAATGTCCTTTGCTTCTGCCAGATTCACAAACTCTGCTCCACATTGGCAGATAAAGTACTGTACACCCTAGCCATATATACTGTATATGCCTAAGACTATTGCACAATACCGTATAGGTAAATATCTTTATTTATTATTGAGATACAATACGGAATAGGCCCTTCTGACCCGATGAACGTTGGCATCCAGCAACCCCCGATTTAACCCTAGCCCAATCACAGGACAATTTATACTTATTTAGAGAAACAGGGTGAACAGGCCCTTCCAGCCCACCAAGCTACGACACCCTACAAGCTAGCTACTTAACCCTGCCTTAATCACGAGACAATTTACAAATGACCAATTAACCCAATCAACCGGCACGTCTTTTGGCTGTGGGAGGAAACCAGAGCAGCCGGGAAGAAACCTACACGGCCACGGAGGGAGAGGGGGGGAGTGTAGAAACTCCTGACAGGAAGCGGTGGGAATTGAACCCTGGTTGCTGGTACTGTGAAGCGTTGTGCTAACCACTACACTACTGTGCCACCCCCACATATATTCACACACAGTAAATATATAAAATTATTTACTTTGCAAAAATACACATTCTGTCTTTGCTCTTAAATTTGCGGCCTTGAGCGGTGAGTGGATTGGCACTCCAGTCAGACAATGGACCAGGAATACTGGGATGGATATCACATTGACTCTCTTCTGACTGAGCACACAACGGCTTTGTCAGCCCAGCTCTGATCCCATCGGTGCGTTTTTTTTAAAATCCATGCTGTTCGACGGTTTAATTTGGCAATACAGAGGCTAGTCTTTTATGAAGTCTGTTGAATGAAGATTGCAGCAATGAGTAGCAGAAAAATACCACTGAATTGCCAAATAAAACTGTCATCCGCAGCCAGCTGGGTCACTGAAAGATAAGCAGACAGGTGGTAAGGCTGTTGTTGCCTGCTGCCTTTATCTTGCAGACACTGAGAAGAAAGATCAGGCAGGAGTGGCAACCCCACTGGCCACGCAAAAGATGTTTCTGGAACTTCAGTGATTACATCTCATTCGGAGTTTGAGGAGAAATGGTATGGCACCAAACACACTCACAAATTTCTGCAGATATACTGTGGAGAGCATTCTAACTGGCTGCCGTCTGGTACGTGTTTGGGGGGGCGGGGATTGGTGGCTATTGCACAGGACCGAAGTCAGCTGCAAAGAGTTGTCCCTCAGTCAGCTCCATCGTTGGCACCTGCCTCCGAAGTAGCCAGGACATTTTCAAGGAGCGATGCCTCAGGAAGGCAGCACCCATTGTTATAAGCCCCCACCACCCAGGTCAAGCCCTCTTCTCATTACCACCATCAGGGAGGAGGTACAGGAGCCTGAAGACCCCTCTTCTCATTACTACCATCAGGGAGGAGGTACAGGAGCCTGAAGACCCCTCTTCTCATTACTACCATCAGGGAGGAGGTACAGGAGCCTGAAGACCCCTCTTCTCATTACTACCATCAGGGAGGAGGTACAGGAGCCTGAAGACCCCTCTTCTCATTGCTACCATCAGGGAGGAGGTACAGGATCCCGAAGACCCCTCATTACTACCATCAGGGAGGAGGTACAGGAGTCTGAAGGCACACACTCAATGATTCAGGAACAGCTTCTTCCCTTCTGCCGTCCCATTTCTGATTGGACATTGGATGCATGAACACTACCTCACTACTTCAATTTTTATTTTTGCACTATTTATTTAGCTATTTTTTATACGTATGTACTGTAATTTACAGTTTTCTTTCTATTATCATTTATTGCATTGTGCTGCTGCCACAAAGACAACGAACTTCACGTCATGTGCCGACGATATTAAACCTGATTCTGATTCCGGGATGAAAGAGGCAGACATTTTAAACAGAAGCTCATCTGCAAGTGATCTATTCAAAGTAGTAACGAGCCCTGATTGGTTGGCGCTGCCGTCAGCCGCTCCCCACCCCCGTCAGAGCCATTTCTGGGACTCCGAGTCCAGGCGATCTGGCATGTCGTCCTGAAACGTTTACCATCTGTTCTGGAGAGGCTGCACTGGGTGATGGAGGATGGTGTCCAGACCCTCACAAACAAAGAGCTCGTCTCAGTTTTGTTTGCACAGGCAGCTGTGAGCGTCCGATGTTTAAAAGGGGATCATTGACAAGGACCGGCTATTGTAAACCGCTTTGAGATACAACATCTCTGGCTGAAAGATTTTCAATAATTCAAGCATATGCTTTAAATATCAGGCCAGTCGTAAACCCTGCGGTTTTATGGACTCCAAATGGTCTTTTCCGATTGGAAAAATTAACAACATTTTTAGTTACAATTTGAAAAAAAAGGACAACAAATATTTAAGGGAAAAGGGCATTAAAACATCTTCTGGATCAGAAATGCTTGAGCAATGATTGTTTCAATATGTTGCTCACAAGCTAATTGAATGTTAAGAGATTTAAAGGCAGTTACAAGCTAGGCAAGCCGAGATACTCTTCTCTAAACAGTGATTAATTTAGCTGCAGGCTTCTTATGCTCAGTGGCCACTTTATTAGGTACTCCTGTCCGCCTGATCGTTAATGCAAATATCTAATCAACCAATCATGGGGCAGCAACTCAATGCTTAAAAGCATGCAGACGTGGTCAAGAGGTTCAGTTGTTATTCAGACCAAACATCAGAATGGGGAAGAAATGTGATCGAAGTGACTTTGACCACGGACTGATAGTTGGTGCCAGATGGGGTGATTTGAGTATCTCAGAATCCGCTGACCTCCTGAGATTTTCACATACAACAGTCTCTAGAGCTTACTGAGAATGGCGTGATGAACTAAAAAAGTCCAGTGAGTGGCAGTTCTGTGGGAAAAAATACCCTTGTTAATGAGAAAGCAGCACACGCAAAATGTTGGAGGAACTCAGCAGGCCAAGCAGCAGCTGTGGGGGAAAAAAGTACAGTCAATGTTCCGGGCCGAGTCCCTTGTTTGTTAATGAGCGAAGTCAGAAGAGAATGGCCATACTGGTTGAAGCTGACAGGAAAGTGATAGTTACTCAAATAGCCATGCAGCACAACAGTGGTTCGCCAGAAGAGCATCCCTGAATGCACAACACTTTGAACCTCGCAGTAAAAGATAATGAACATACAATACACTCAGTGCCCATTTTAATAGATACAGGAGGTACCTAATAAAGTGGTCACAGAGCATATATCTTTCTCAGAATGCACTACCTGAAATCATGCAGGGATCCTCTTAATGTCCGTCCCCTCATTGAGTCAGTCTAGGACTGTAAGCGTGCAGCGTGGCACAATAGTCAGTACTGATGCCTCACAGGCCCAGCGATGTTTAAATTCCATTCATTATTAAAGTAAATTTATTATCAAAATGCATATACATCACTATAATCAACCCTGAGGCTCACTTTCTTGTGGGCATTCACAGCAAATCCAAAGAAACACAATAGAATCAGTGAAAAGCCAAACCCAACAAAGGCAGACCAGTGTGCAAAAGACAACATTATGCAAATAGAAAAAAAAAAGGAAGAAAAATAAGCAATAAATATTGAGAACACCAGTTGTAGAACCCTTAGAAGTAAGTTCATAGGTTGTGGAATCAGTTCATTGTGGAGTTGAGTGAAGTTATCCTCCCTGCTTCAAGAGCCTGATGGTTGAGGGTTAATAACTGTATCTGAACTTGATGGTGTGGGACTTAAGACTCCTTTACGTTTTTCTTGATGGTAGCAGCGAGAAGGGAGCATGATCTGGATGGTGGGGGTCCCTGTTGCTGAACACTGTGACCTCTCTGCGTTCAACCAAAGGCATCATTGTTCGTCTTTTATGTTTTTCTTCTGATCGTAGGACACTGCTGTCGATGCTGCTGCCCAGTGCTCGCTCGATGGGAGTGCATTTGTCAGCAGCTGCGCTCTGTGATATCAGGAACCGCTGCATGCTTTCTCTTGCAGAAACATGGCTCCAGGAGAACACCCCATGCTCCGTCAATCTGCAGATCTTTTTAATTATATATTTTGTAATGGAATGTTTTTCTGCCAGGATATTTATATATGCTATATTTTATTATCAGAAGTATACTTATGTCACCATATACAACCTTGAGATTTGTTTTCCTGTGGACATGCTCAGCAAATCTATAGAATAGTAACTATAACAGGATCAGTGAAAGATCAACCAGAGTGCACAAGGCAACAAACTGTGCAAGTGCAGATGTAAATAAATAGCAGTAAATAACGAGAACATGAGTTAAAAGAGTTCTAAAGTGAAATCTATGGTTGTGGGAACATCTCAATGGATGGGCAAGTGTGTGTAGTTATCCCCCTTTGTTCAGGAGCCTGATGGCTGAGGGGTAGTAACTGTTCTTGAACCTGGTGGTGTGAGTCCTGAGGCTCTTGTACCTTCAGAATCAGGTTTATCATCACTCACGTATATCGTGAATTTTGTATTTTTTTGTGTGGCTGTACAGTGAAATGCATAAAATTACTCCAGCACTGTGCCAAAGTCTTAGGCACCACAGCTATGTATATGAGACTAAGACTTTTGTACAGTCTTGAATGTAGAATCAAAATTAGGCCATTCAGCTCACTAGGTTCTGGTCTGTCATTTCATCATGGATAATATGATTTTTAACCTCCTTTTCTCACCTCTTCCTGTAATCCTTAACCTCTTTACCAAGCATGAACCTATCAATCTCTGCATTAAATACTCTCAATTACCTGCCCTCCATAGTATTCAGTGGCAACATATATTCACCACCATCTGGTTGAAGAAATTTTGCCTCATCTCAGTAGTTCTGCCCTTGGCTCTCTGAGTCACCTTCTGATGGAAATGTCTTCTGCACATCGATTCTGTCTAGGCTCTTCAATCCTCAATGAGATCCCCCTTCATCCTTCTGAATTCCAGTGAGTACAGGCCCTGAGGCATCAAATGCTCGTTGTGTGTTAACCCTTCAATTAGTCTAAAAGACTATAAGATATAGGAGCAGAATTAGACTATTTGGCCCATCGAGCCTGTTCCACCATTTCATCATGGCTGATCCATTTTCCCTCATGCCTTCTCCCCCATATCCTTTCATTCTCTGACTAATCAAGAATCTATAAACCTCTGTCTTAAATATATCCAATGAATTGCCCTCCACAGTCACCTGTGGCAACAAATTCCACAGTTTCACCACTCGCTGGTTGAAGAAATTCCTCCTCTGTTCTAAAGGGACACCTCTCTATATTCTGAGGCTGTGTCCTTTGTGCTTCAGGCTCCCTCACCACAGGAAACATCCTCTCCACATAAGACCATAAGACAAAGGAGCAGAAGTCGGCCATTCGGCCCATCACGTCTGCTCCGCCATTTCATCACGAGCTGATCCAATCTCCCCTTTAGTCCCTTTCCCCCGCCTTCTCACCATAACCTTTGATGCCCTGACTACTCGGATACCTATCAATCTCTGCCTTAAATACACCCAATGACTTGGCCTCCACTGTTGCCCATGGCAACAAATTCCATAGATTCACCACCCTCTGGCTAAATTTTTTTTTTCCGCATCTCTGTTCTGAATGGGCGCCCTGCAATCCTCAAGTCATGTCCTCTCATACTAGACTCCCCCACCATGGGAAACAACTTTGCCACATCCATGCCTTTCAACATTCGAAATGTTTCTATGAGGTCCCCCCTCATTCTTCTAAACTCCAACGAGTACAGTCCAAGAGCGATCAAATGTTCCTCATATGTTAACCCTCTCATTCCCAGAATCATTCTAGTGAACCTTCTCTGAACCCTCTCCAATGACAGCACATCCTTTCTTAAATAAGGAGCTCAAAACTGCACACGGTATTCCAAGTGAGGTCTTACCAGTGCCTTATAGAGCCTCAACATCACATCCCTGCTCCTATACGCTATTTCTCTACCAACATTGCATTCATCTTCTTCACCACCGACTCTACCTGGAGGTTAACCTTAAGGGTATCCTGCACGAGGACTCCCAAGATCCATTGCATCTCAGAACTTTGAATTCTCTCCCCATTTAAATAATAGTCTACGTACATGATGCTGGAAGAACTCAGCAGGCCAGGCAGCAACCATGAGAAAAGAGTAGCCAACGTTTCGGGCCGAGACCCGTAATCAGGAATGGGGGGTAAGAGAGGGCCGAAGCCCAGTAATAGAGATAGGGGAGGGGGAAGGGCTAGAGGCACCAGGTTGAAAACCAATCAGAGGAAGGATAAAGGGGGGAGGGGAGGGGATAAGCTTGAAAGAACTGTCGAGATAAAGAAGCAGAAAGTTGAAAGGGGAGAGAGGCACAGAGGTGGACCTGGGATAGGGGAAGGGGGAGGGTGAGGGAATTACTGGAAATTGGAGAATTCAATATTCATACCACCCGGCTGGAGGCTACCCAGATGGTAGATGAGGTGTTGCTCCTCCAACCTGAGTTTGGCCTCATCATGGCAGTAGAGGAGGCCATGTATGGACATATCTAGATGGGAATGAGAGGCAGAGTTGAAGTGGGTGGTAACCGGGAGATCCTGTCTATTGTGACAGACGGAGTGGAGGTGCTTGACGAAGCGGTCTCCCAACCTGCAGTCGGGTCTCGCCGATGTAGAGGAGGCCGCACCGGGAGCACTGGATGCAATAGACGACTCCAGCAGACTCGCAGGTGAAGTGTTGCCTCAACTGGAAGGACTGTCTGGGGCCCGGAATGGTGGGAAGGGGGGAGGTGTGGGGACAGGTGTAGCATTTGCGCTTACAGGGATAAGTGCCGGGTGAGAGTTCTGTGAGGAGGGACGTGTGGACCAGGTAGTCGCAGAGGGAACGATCCCTGCGAAAAGCTGAGAGGGGTAGGGAGGGAAAGATGTGCTTGGTGGTGGGGTCCTGTTGAAGGTGGCAGAAGTTGCAGAGGATGATATGCTGGATCCGGAGGCTGGTGGGGTGGTAGGAGATGACAAGGGGAAACCCATCCCTGTTGTGGTGATGGGAGGATGGGTTAAGGGCTGAAGTGTGGGAGGTGGAGGAGATGTGGGTGAGGGCACCTTTGATGATGCCAGAAGGGAAACCACGATCCTGAAAGAAAGAGGACATTTGAGAAGTCCTGGAATGGAGAGCCTCATCCTGGGAGCAGATGCGGCAGAGACGGAGGAACTGGGAATAGGGAATGGCATTTTTGCATTGGGCAGGGTGGGAAGAGGCATAGTCAAGATAGTTATGGGAGTCAGTGGGTTTGTAGAAGATGTCAGTGGATAGTCTGTCTTCGGAGATGCAGACCGAGAGATCAAGAAAGGAGAGAGACGTGCCCGAGATGGACCAAGTGAACTTAAGGGCTGAGTGAAAGTTAGAGGCAAAGTTGATGAAATTGACGAGTTCAGCATGGGTGCAGGAAGCAGCGCCAATGTAGCGGAGGAAAAGTTGGGGAGTGGTGCCAGAATAGATTTGGAGCATAGACCGTTCCACAAAATCCACAAAGAGGCAGGCATAGCTGGGGCCCATGCGAGTGCTCATGGCTACGCCCTTGATCTGGAGAAAGTGGGAAGAACCAAAGGAGAAGTTATTGAGAGTTAGAACAAGCTCCACCAACTGGAGAAGTGTGGTGGTGCTGGGGGACTGGTGGGGTCTGTTATCCAAAAAGTGGCTGCCTTGATGTGGGATGGAGGTGTATAAGGATTGAACATCCATGGTAAAAATGAAGCGGTCAGGGCCGGGGAATTGGAAGTTATTGAAGAGGTGAAGGGCATGGGATGTATCCTGGATGTAGGTGAGGAGAGTCTGAACTATGGGGGATAAAATGGAGTCCTGGTGGTATGAACATTGAATGCCCCAATTTCCAGTAATACCCTCCCCCTCCCCCTTCCCCTATCCTAGGTCCTTCTCTGTCTCTCTCCCCTTTCAACTTTCTGCTCCTTTATCTCTACAGTTCTTTCATGCTTATCCCCAACCCCCTTTATCTTTCCTCTGATTGGTTTTCCACCTGGCGCCTCTAGCCCTTCTCCCTCCCCATCTCTATTACTGGGCTTCGCCCCTCTCTTCTCCCCCATTCCTGATGAAGGGTCATGACCCGAAACGTTGGTTACTCTTTTCTCACGGATGCTGCCTGACCTGCTGAGTTCTTCCAGCGTTGTGTACATATTCTTTGATCCACAGCATCTGCAGTTGTATTTTTGTGTTTAAATAATAGTCTGCCTGTTTACTTCTTCTACCAAAGTGCATGACCGTACACTTTCTGACATTGTAATTCATTTGCCACTTCTTTGCCCATTCCCCCAATCTATCCAAGTCTCTCTGCAGACTCTCTGTTTCCTCAGCACTACCAGCCCCTCCACCTATCTTTGTATCATCAGCAAATTTAGTCACAAAGCCATCTATTCCATAATCCAAATCGTTGATACACAACGTAAAAAGAAGCAGCCCCAACACGGAACCCTGTGGAACACCACTGGTAACCGGCAGCCAGCCAGAATGGGATCCCTTTATTCCCACTCTCTGTTTCCTGCCAATCAGCCAATGCTCTATCCATGTATGTAACTTTCCCATAATTCCATGGGCTCTTATCTTGTTTAGCAGCCTCATGTGCGCCACCTTGTCAAAGGCCTTCTGAAAATTCAAATACACAACATCCACTGCATCTCCCCTGTCTAGCCTACTTGTAATTTTCTCAAAAAATTGCACTAGGTTTGTCAGACAGGATTTTCCTTTAAGGAAACCATTCTGAGTTCTGCCTATCTTGTCATATGCCTTCAGGTTCTCTGTACCCTCATCCTTGACAATCCAACAACTTCCCAATCACCGAAGTCAAGCTAACAGGTCTATAATTCCCTTTTTGCTTCCTTGCCCCCTTCTTAAATAGTGGAGTGACATTTGCAATCTTCCAGTCCTCCGGAACCATGCCAGAATCTATCAACTTTTGAAAGATCATTGCTAATGCCTCTGCAATCTCCACAACTACTTCCTTCAGAACACGAGGGTGCATTCCATCTGGTCTGGGAGATTTATCTACCCTTAGACTATCCAGCTTCCTGAGTACTTTCTCTGTTGTAATTGTGACCGTGCACACTTCTCTTCCCTGACACCCTTGAATATCCAGTATATTGCTGATGTCTTCCTCAGTGAAGACTGATGCAAAATACTCATTCTGTTCCTCTGCCATCTCCTTATCTCTCATTACAATTTTTCCAGCATCATTTTCTATCGGTCCTATATCTACTCTCACCTGACTTTTACTCTTTATATATTTGAAAAATCTTTTAGTATCTTCTTTGATATTATTTGCTAGCTTCCTTTCATAGTTCATCTTTTCCCTCTTAATGACCTTCTTAGCTTCTAAAAACTTCCCAATCCTCTGTCTTCCCACTAATTTTTGCTTCCTTGTATGCCCTCTCCTTTGCTTTTACTTTGGCTTTGACTTCTCTTGTCAGCCACGGTTGCATCCTTTTTCCATTCGAAAATTTCTTCTTCTTTGGAATATATCTCTCCTGCACCTTTCTCACTTCTCAAATAAACTCCAGCCACTGCTGCTCTGCCATCCTTCCCGCTAGTGTCCCTCTCCAGTCAACTTTGGCCAGTTCCTCTCTCATGCCACTGTAATTTCCTTTACTCCACTGAAATACCAACACATCGGATTTTGGCTTCTCTTTCTCAGATTTCACAATGAACTCAATCATGTTGTGATCACTGCCTCCTAAGGGCTCCTTCACTTCCATCTCTCTAATCACCTCTGGATCATTACACAATACCCAATCCAGTATAGCTGATCCCCTAGTGGGCTCAACAACAAGCTATTCTAAAAATCTACTCTGTTGCGGCCTTTCAACATTTGATAGTTTTCAACTAGGTCACCTCTCATTCTTCTGGAGAGTAGAGGCCCAGAGCTGCCGAACACTTCTCATATGCTAAGCCTTTCAATCCTGGAATTATTTCTGGGATAATTCTCATATACCCATGCTCGATCATCTCCCCTTAGAAGTGGAACTCACAGTTCTCACAATATCACTAATGTTGTCACAGTTCTGATGCCAACATGGCAGGCCCACTACTTGCTAACCCTAATTAGTGTGTCTTTGGAATGTGAGAGGGAACTGGTTTAACCTGTTGGAAATCCGACGAGGTCACGGGGAGAATGCACAAACTACCGACAGAGAACAGCAGGAATTCAACCCCGATCGATCACTGGTGCTGTAAGCTAACTGCTACACTAGCACACAGTCCCTCCTTGAGTGACAAATACAACATCAAGTTACTTAGACCAGATGTTAGTTCGGGCTCTGATCTGTTCCATCATACAAGAAGAAAAAGTCTTACAGCGCATTTATGAGGACAAGCTGGGAAGTTATCCCTGGTGGCCTGGGTCCAATATTCACCCCTCACCTGCACTGATGATTCAAAGAGTCAAAGTACATTTATTATCAAAGTATGTCAGAATCGGAATTAAGATGTTTGACCACATGTTGGTCATGCTGGAGGAAATATCATTTATTTATTTATTCATTCATTCATCCATTTATCTAACTATCTATCTATGTTATCTCTCTATCTATCTATCTATCTATCTATCTATCTATCTATCTATCTATCTATCTATCTATCTATCTGTCTATCTATCTGTCTATCCATCTCTACCTATATATCTGTTTGTCTATCTATCCACTTGTCTATCTATCTCTCTACTTATCTATCTTTCTCACTCTCTCTATCTATCTATTTATTCATCTATTGCTCTGTCTGTTTCTTTGTTTATTTATTTGTATTTATACAGTTTATCTTCTTTTACATATTGGTTGTTTGTCAGTCTCTGCTTGTGTGTAGTTTTTTCATTTATCCTATTGTATTTTTTGGTTCTATGGTGAATGCCTGCAAGAAAATGAATCTCATGGTTGTATATGGTGACATATTCGTGTACTTTGTAATAAATTTACTTTGGACTTTGAACAGCATCTCTGGGAGGAAAGGGATTGTTGATGTTTCAGACTGAAGCGCTGTTTATAGACAATAGACAATAGACAATAGGTGCAGAAGTAGACCATTCGGCCCTTCGAGCCTGCACCGCCATTCTGAGATCATGGCTGATCAATTCCTATCAATACCCGGTTCCTGCCTTGCCCCCATATCCCTTGATTCCCCTATCCATAAGATACCTATTTAGCTCCTTCTTGAAAGCATCCAGAGAATTGGCCTCCACTACCTTCTGAGGCAGTGCATTCCAGACCCCCACAACTCTCTGGGAGAAGAAGTTTTTCCTTAACTCTGTCCTATATGACCAACCCCTTATTCTCAAACCATGCCCTCTGGTACTGGACTCTCCCAGCATCTGGAACATATTTCCTGCCTCTATCTTGTCCAATCTCTTAATAATCTTATATGTTTCAATCAGATCCCCTCTCAATCTCCTTAATTCCAGTGTGTACAAGCCCAGTCTCTCTAACCTCTCTGCAGTCCAGACGTCCCAGGAATTAACCTCGTGAATCTACGCTGCACTTCCTCTACAGCTAGGATGTCCTTCCTTAACCCTGCAGACCAAAACTATGCACAATACTCCAGGTGTGGTCTCACCAGGGCTCTGTACAAATGCAAGAGGATTTCCTTGCTCTTGTACTCAATTCCCTTTGTAATAAAGGTCAACATTCCATTAGTCTTCTTCACTGCCTGCTGCACTTGCTCATACACCTTCAGTGACTGATGAACAAGGACTCCTAGATCTCTTTGTATTTCTCCCTTACCTAACTCTACACCGTTCAGATAATAATCTTCCTTCCTGTTCTTACTCCCAAAGTGGATAACGTCACACTTATTCACATTAAACGTCATCTGCCAAGTATCTGCCCACTCACCCAGCCTATCCAAGTCACCCTGAATTCCCCTAACATCCTCATCACATGTCACACTGTCACCCAGCTTAGTATCATCAGCAAATTTGCTGATGTTATTTTCTATGCCTTCATCCAAATCGTTAACATAAATGGTAAACAGCTGTGGTCCCAATACCGAGCCCTGTGGCTCCCCACTAGTCACCACCTGCCATTCCGAGAAACACCCATTCACCGCTACCCTTTGCTTTCTATCTGCCAACCAGTTTTCTATCCATGTCAATGCCTTCCCCCCGATGCCCTGAGCTTTGATTTTACCCACCAATCTTCTATGTGGGACCTTATCAAATGCCTTCTGAAAATCGAGGTACTCTACATCCACTGGATCTCCCCCGTCCTGGTTACATCCTCAAAAAACTCCAACAGATTAGTCAAGCATGATTTACCCTTGGTAAATCCATGCTGGCTCGGCCCAATCCTATCACTGCTATCTAGATATGCCACTATTTCATCCTTAATAATGGACTCTAGCAACTTCCCCACCACCGATGTCAGGCTGACAGGTCGATAGTTCTCTGTTTTCTCCCTCCCTCCTTTCTTAAAAAGTGGGATAACATTAGCCATTCTCCAATCCTCAGGAACTGATCCTGAATCTAAGGAACATTGGAAAATGATTACCAATGCATCCGCAATTTCCAGGGCCACCTCCTTTAGTACCCTAGGGTGCAGACCATCTGGACCTGGGGATTTGTCAGCCTTCAGTCCCATCAGTCTCCTCATCACCGTTTCCTTCCGAATGTCAATCTGTTTCATTTCCTCTGTTACCCTATGTCCTTGGCCCATCCAAACATCTGGGAGATTGCTCGTGTCTTCCTTAGTGAAAACAGATCTAAAGTACTCATTAAATTCTTCTGCCATTTCTCTGTTTCCTATAACAATTTCACCCAATGCATTCTTCAAGGGCCCAACATTGTTCTTAACTATTTTCTTTCTCTTCACATATCTAAAAAAGCTTTTGCTATCTTCCTTTATATTCCTGGCTAGCTTGCGTTCGTACCTCATTTTTTCTCCCCGTATTGCCTTTTTAGTTAAGTTCTGTTGTTCCTTAAAAACTTCCCAATCATCTATCCTCCCACTCACCTTAGCTCTGTCATATTTCCTTTATTTTAATGCTATGCAGTTTCTGACTTCCTTTGTCATTATGACTGAATGAAGAATATTTATTAACTTTGAGATACAACAAGGTTTGAGGCTCTTCTGGACCAGTGAGTCCATGTCACCCAATTAACCAATATACCTTTGAATGTGGAAGGAAACCGGAGCACCCAGAAGAAACCCACGTGGCCAACAGGGAGAATGCACCAACTCCTTACAGGCAGCGAGTACTTATGGAGAAAGTGTAGTGCAGGTTGACAAATAAGATGCCAGGGCCATAATAAGACAGACTGTGAGATCAAAGGCACAAGAAGTTCTGTAGGTGCTGGAAAACACAGAGAAGAGTGCTGGAGGAACTCAGCAGGCCGGGCAGCATCTATGGTGGGGGGTAAACCTGATGAAGGGTCTGGCCTGAGTGGTCAACTTCTTGTACCTCTTTAGAGATGCTGCCAGATCTACTGAGTTCCTCGAGCATTGTGAGGTCAAAGGCATCTTTATTGCATAAGGAGTCAAGAGTCTTCCTCAGTAAAGTTGTTAACTCCAACAACTTCCAGTTTGAGCTCTCATTACCCTTCAGGGATACGGTCTGTTATGAGCCGCTCTCGGTCAATCCCAAGGAAGAGTCAAACTAATGCCGATGAGCCATGCAAAGCAAATGCTTACTTGGTTGGTTTGTTATCCAATGAGTCAGAAAGTGGTATTCCCAGAGATGTCATCGGCCAAATCTCATTATCCTTCTCTTCACCTTCAACCAGCTATCTCAGTCCTGTGAGCTGAAATTATCACAGCCTAGGAACCTGGAATAAATGGGAACATAGTATGACAGTAAAAATAGAAAGTGTGCTTTTAATAAATGCATTTGATCATCTTTTGACATTCCAAAACACTTAGACCATAAGATAAAGGAGCAAAATTAGGCCATTTGAACCTTTGAGTATGCTCCGCCATTTCATCATGGCTAATCCTTTTTCCCTCTCAGCCCCAATCTCCTGCCTTCTTCCCGTATCCCTTCATGCCCTGACTAATCAAAAATCTATCAACCTCTGCCTTAAACACTCCCATTGACTTGGCCTCCACAGCCTCCTGTGGCAACAAATTCCACTGATTCACCAATCTCTGTGGTGAATCCTCCCCATCTCCATTCTAAAAGGACACCCCTTGTTCAGGTTGTGTCCTCTGGTTCTGGACTTCCCCACAATAGGAACCACCCTCTTCGCATTCTCTCTACCGAGGCCTTTTTCAACATCCAATAGGTTTCAATGAGGTCACCCCCCCCCCCCCCATGTTCCCTCCATGCGTGTGTGCACACGCAGACACGTTTTTCAACCAGTGCACAAAGGAAATTAATGTGTGCACAAAAGGTTAGTTACCTGAAGTAATGTGGTAATTAATAATTATACTTAATGAAAATAATCTTTTAGCTAAATGTTTCTGTTAACTAGTTAGTCGGTTTTTCAAACACCACAACGCACGTCACTAATTTATGTCACCTCACCTTTCCTGTTCTGGTTTGTCCAGTTACATCACAGCGGCAGCCATCTTTGGCGGACAGTTTTCATATCGTAAAGTTTACAAAGATCTGTTTCAGGTCCTGCAGGGAGCTTACTAAGTTTTTTTTTGGAAAAAATATTGATTCACTAGGTCGAATTCAAAAGAAGCGAAGGGGGTGAAGTGCAAAAGAACTGCAAGTTTGTTTAAAGTTTTGCTAAGCCAACAACATGAAGAAAACGCCACAGTAGATACAAGCTTGCTTTTGACTTTCATAAATAGTCTTGGTGTTCACTTAGAAGAAAGGTTTCCTGAAGATGAGACACAAAAATGGTCAGCTTTTGCTTTCTCCGCCATTGCAAATTGTGAACAAGTTAATGCCTGTCTAAAATATCATGATTTTCTAGCTGAAAATACTGTAATAGTTAGACAGTTTAATGATTTCAAATTTTCCGTGCAAGAAAAAATTAAATCCAAACTGATTTCCAACTTGGCTCAAATGGTGGCATTTGTACTTCAAAATGAACAGTTTTGCGACCTTGCACAGTTGATGGACGTTGGGGGAACCTTTCCTGCATCTAGTGCGGACTGTGAGTGAGGCTTTAGCCTAATGAATCAACTCAAAAACGAGCTGAGAAACCGTTTAGGTGAATGTCATTTGGATATGTTAATCAAAAGCTATCAATTGGATGGAAGTTCTATTAGTCTAGATAGAGTTTACTAAGAATGGGTAAATGCCAAAGGCAGGGGAGAGAAAAAGTAACTGAGTGACTTAAATATGTATGTTATTTTGTTGTTATTCTGTGCAGTTTTATGTCAAATATTTTGTAAACCTACATAAACTGTGCCATGTGTGCATTCAGTGCGCACATACTTTTGTCACAGGAAAAGAACTTGCACAACATAAGATTTTTGTGCGCACTGACTACTAAAAATTAGAGGGAACATTGGTCATCCCTCATTCTTCTGAATTCTAGTGAATACAGGCCCAGAGCCATCAAACACTCCTCATATGACAGGCTATTCAATCCTGAAGTTATTTCTGTGAACCTCCTTTGAGCTCTTCCAGTCTCAGTCCAGCCTTTCTAAGGGGCCAAAACTGCTGACAAGGCTCCAGCTGAGGCCTCACCAGTGCCTTATAAAGCCTCAGCATTACATTATTGCTAATATATTCTAACCCTCTTGAAATGGATGCCAATTCTTCAATGTTCAATGCTCTAAAACAGCGAGTGTTTGCAACACCACAGGTTGGACAGAGTCTGAGGAAAGAGAAACAAACTTGTTGTTTAGGGCAGCAATGAAGGTCCTCCATCTCTGGTGGTGTTCAGGGCTTCCTTCATCGTGTAAGTAGCTTCCTCTGGGATTTCATTACCGTCAGTCATGCAGGTCCCAGGTGGAGACTCAGGAATACCGTCGCATTCAGATGTGAAAGGGTTCTTCATTGCTGTTTCTGTAACAATTTTTTCAGGGTTGTTAGCCCTGAGCTGAACCCCCGAACCTGAAGGACCGGTGGACCACTCTTAGTCTGACCTCTACCCTTTGACCTGTTTGGTATGGGTGACCCTACCAAGAGCCAAAGCATGAAGCCCTGACTCCAGCCAGCATAGCTCTCTGGATTACTGAGGCACGCAAGCCTCCGAACCACAACAAAAGTTGTGGTCACCTTGTAGAACACAATGTGCAGAAAGAAAAAGAGGCCATGTAAGCAATAGAAGTAAGCAAGTGACATTCAGAACTGAAGTTCACGAAAGTGAGTCCACAGACACGAAGCCAGCCGTCACTGCAGCCGGTTCGGGAGTCCGTTAATTGCAAGCTGCAGCTTTAGTTCAGCACAGAGATGAGAAAACCTCGCAGAGCAGTGAGCTGTACACCAGCCCATCCCTCGCCTCCGGCCCTGACACCCTGACCTTCTCCATTTGGAACTTACACAGGAATCCAGGCTGTGGGTGTTAAAATGGGACCTCAGGAAGTTACTTACAGAAATCTGCAAGGACAACATAATTCCTGGAGTTGGATTAAGCAGAAGTGTCTTCACTTCACTTCTTCTAAATCTTGGCATTTTCCATCTCAGAGGACTCTGATGGCATGTTGTCAAGCTTATTCAAGGTAGAGGTTATAGACTTATAGAGTCAAACAGTGAGGAACCAGGCTCTTTGGCCGAACTCATACATAACAACCTGGATCTCTATCCAAGCTAATCCCAATTGGCCCATATTCTTCTAAACCATTTTTTTGTTTCCCGAATACATGCCCAAATATTGTTTAAACATTGCAATTGCATTGCTTATTCCATGTATCCACCACCTTCAGCTCCTTTTTAAACGTTGCCCCTTTTTGGTCAAATTCCTAAAATAATCTCTGCTTAGAGTCTTATAGGCAGCCATTAGAGATATTAGCATAGCTGTGGATGCACATAGGCATGTAATAGTTAAAACACAAAAATACAACTGCAGATGCTGTGGATCAAAGAATAGGTACTCAGCGCTGGAAGAACTCAGCAGGCCAGGCAGCATCCGTGAGAAAAGAGTAGCCAATGTTTATTCTTTATCTTTATCTCTACAGTTCTTTCATGCCTATCCCCTCCCCCTCCTCCCTTTATCTTTCCTCTGATTGGTTCTCTACCTGGCGCCTCTAGGCCCTACCCCCTCCCCTATCTCTATTACTGGGCTTCGGCCCTCTCTTATCCCCCATTCCTGATGACGGGTCTCGGCCTGAAACGTTGGCTACTCTTTTCTCACGGATGCTGCCTGGCCTGCTGTGTTCTTCCAGTGTTGTTTACGTATTCATATAATAGTTAATTAGGAAGCGGTTCCAAAGGGCATTTTTGTTGCCCTTAAAGGGCATTTAAGGTTTGGCCTTTCCTGGATCAAAATTATTTTTGTCCAGGTGGGCATATTTTGGGGTTATGGTATATGGCAAATACTAACTTCAACAGCAGCTAGTCTTCAGATCTAAATGTGGACTGTAGATTGAATTTAAAATTCATCTTGGAACAATTCATCCGGAGCTGCAGACTGGGGTTGATTTCACACCAGCAAACATTCCATTTGACTTCAGGAGCCTTAAAAATAAATTCATTTTGGGTGTCTGGAGTGTGGGTGCGAAGAAGTAGGTGTTTGAAAACTATATGTAATTCAAAGAAAGCATTGTAACCATAGAGATGTCCGAGGGAAAAGTCTGGAGCTGGAGCCCCTGAGGCAGTCCTATATTGAGTTCAACGCTGACTGGCAACTCCTGCAATGCTGCTGGTGTCAAAGTGTATCGACCTCTGCCGTTCCTTTGGTTTCATCGGATGTGTGGATACTGGGAGCTTGCTGCATGGGCAACAGCTGGCTTTCCACAATGTTCTGCCTGGTTTGTGTATCTAGACAGCTAGGATGCAACATCCATGGTCGAACATATAAAATTCTAAAAGGATTGGACAGGCTAGATACAGGAAGATGGTTTCTGATGTTGGGGAATTCCAGAACGAGGGGTCACAGTTTAAGGATAAAGGGGAAGCCCTTTAGGACCGAGATGAGGAAAAACTTCTTCACAAAGAGAATGGTGAATCTGTGGAATTCTCTGCTACAAAAAACAGTTGAGGTCGATTCATTGGCTATATTTAAGAGGAAGTTAGATATGGCCCTTGTGGCTAAAGGCGTCGGGGGTATGGAGAGAAAGCAGGTACAGGGTTCTGAGTTGGATGATCATCCATGATCATACTGAATGGTGGTGCAGGCTTGAAGGGCTGAATGGCCTACTCCTGAACCTATTTT
Source organism: Hypanus sabinus (assembly GCF_030144855.1). Taxonomy (NCBI): domain Eukaryota; kingdom Metazoa; phylum Chordata; class Chondrichthyes; order Myliobatiformes; family Dasyatidae; genus Hypanus; species Hypanus sabinus. The sequence continues at coordinate 6,884,129 of NC_082729.1, read as the reverse complement.
CTGCATTTCTATGTTTCAATGACCTTGAATGATGGAGGCCCAGGGGATTGGAGGAAAGTATGGGGGTGGGGTTGATGTTGGAGGTAAGTTGTTTACACAGAGTGGTAGGGGCAGCCAGAGGTGGTATTGGAGACAGGTTCATTGGAGAAGGAAATCCCAATGACTTCAAAAACAGCCTAGCTGCAAGAAGTGTTGACATAAAAACTGCGGAAACACACCTTGAAGGTTCAGAGCCCTGACTGATGGCTTTAGTGAGTTTGTTCCGGCCTTGTGCATCTGATCAGACGAGAGAGGGCTGCTGCACGTTTTTCCTGTCCACCTGCAGCTCCCAATCTTGAATTCGCTCCAAAAGAGGCAAAACAAAAACAAATTATGGAAAAAGTTGAGAATAGAAGTCAGAATCAAGCTTATTATCACATACATTGGAGCAATGAAAAGCTTCCTTGCAACAGCATCTCAGGCACATCGCAGTAGATATACAACACTCGCCAGAAAAGCACAATTTATATGTAAATTATATACAATTCTTACAAGACAATTAGAATGAAAAATATAATTTGGAGATATAACATGGCAACAGGCTTTTCTGGAGATCGTCAGCCTGGGAAGGCATTCCATCTAAGAGAGGGAAAACTCTGATTTCAAGCCTCCGCTGCCTTGTGGCCATACCCACTCATGGGAGAGGCTTCGGGAGTAAACCCTGAGGACAAATCCGGAGCCGGGGTCCCCAAGGCAGTCCGACGTTGTCTTCAACCTCGCTCTGGCAACTCCTGCGACAACACTGGTGCCAAGCTGTATGGGTCCTAATGCCCTTCCCTTGGACAACATCGGTGGCGTGGAGAGGGGGGACTTGCTGCATGGGCAACGGCTGGTCTTCCATACAACCTTGTCCAGGCCTGTGCCCTGGAGAGGACTTCCCAGGCGCAGATCTCATGAGACTAATTGATGCCATACAGGCCCTTCTGGCCCAATGCAGATGTGATACCCAATTACACCCATATAACTGCAAAACATGAAACTAATCGAAGGTAAAACACAGGAAGACTGGAAGAATATGTCTTAGTTTTGTTTTACTTTAAGCAAGGCAAGCAAATATGACGTGGTGTTGTAACGGTGTGTGCCAGTCACCTACTTTTACATATACTGTAACCTGTAATGAATTATTTAAGGAAACAAGGAATATCTAATTAAACAAAATATTTACAATATTACTCAAATGTTACTGATATATTAAATACACAAAAAGAGAGAATGTACAAACCCCTAGAATGAGGGACGAGCCGATGTTTGGATGACTCCAACACTGGGCTGGATGGATTGAAACGGTAAGATGGTTGGATTGGAGGCAGAGGTTGGTCTGGCTCTGCTCGCTGCCCTGCAATGTTTGATCTGGTCTCCGCTGCACTTGGGCCGAAGCTGGGGTCCTGCTCCAGCTGCTCCAGGCTTCATGTCTGCGGGCTCTACGACGTTTTGCTCCACTGTGTGATGAACTGAGGCTGTGGGCCTGCTCCAAGCTTCCGTGTCTGCGGGCTCCATGACGCCTTGCTCTGCTGTGTGATGAACTGAGGCCCTGGGCCTGCTCCAGGCTTCTTGTCTGCGGGCTCCATGACGCCTTGCTCTGCCATGTGATGAACTGAGGCCCTGGGCCTGCTCCAGGCTTCATGTCTGCGGGCTCCATGACGTCTTGCTCTGCCGTGTGATGAACTGAGGCCCTGGGCCTGCTCCAGGCTTCGTGTCTGCGGGCTCCATGACGTCTTGCTCTGCCGTGTGATGAACTGAGGCCCTGGGCCTGCTCCAGGCTTCGTGTCTGTGGGCTCCATGACGTCTTGCTCTGCCGTGTGATGAACTGAGGCCCTGGGCCTGCTCCAGGCTTCGTGCCTGTGGGCTCCATGACGTCTTGCTCTGCCGTGTGATGAACTGAGGCCTTGGGCCTGCTCCAGCTACTCTGGGCTTTGTGTCCATGAACTCGCTTTCATTCTGAATCCTCTTTGGTTGCTTCTCTTGTTCGCACGATTTGCATTTTTTCTCTCTCTGCACATTACGTGCTTGTTTGTTGGACTTTATTTTTAAATGGGTTCTTTTGCGCTCCTTATTTAGTGGCTGCCTGTAAGGAGGTGGATCTCAGGGCTGTATAACGTATACATGCTTTGATACCTAAATGAACTTTGAACTCCTTACAGACAGTATTGGAACTGAACCTGGGCTGCTGACATTTTAATAGTGCTAAACTAACCACTGTGTTACCATACTGTTATTTTAGCTTAAATGGATCAATACTAAGGAACAAAGTTAATCTTAAGGCTTACTCATGACAGCGTTCGAAAGTTCTGCCAAGATGCAATGCATGGTATATTATGATAGCTTGAGTTGACTGTTACCCTGTAACTGCAGCAGAGACTGTCAAAATAGATAAAGAATTATTTGTCAGACCAGAAAATGATAGGCCAGATGTATTTAATTCCAGGCAATGTTCAGATCACTGATATGGATCATCTGATATCGGTAGTTAACATTCAATTTTCACACTGCAGCTTGTAGAATCATAGAGTCGTTGAGAAGTAGAGACAGAAGCAGGCCATTCGACCCATCTAGTCCATGCCAAAACCATTTACACTGCCTGCTGCACTGGGACCACGGCCCTATCATTTGTGTACCTACCCAAACTTCACTTAAACATTGAAATTGAGCTTGCCTGCACCAGTTGTGCTGGCAGCTCATTCCACACTCTCAGCACTGTCTGGGTGAAGAAATTTCTCCTCAGGTTCCTCCCAAACTTCTCACCTTTGACCCTTAACCCATGACCTCTATTTGTAGCCCACCCAATCTCAGCGGAAAAAAGCCTGCTTGCATTTACCCTATCTTTACCCCTCATCATTTTGTATACCTCTATCAAATCTCCCCTCACTCCTCACAGTCCTAGCCTGTTCAATCTTTCCTTATAACTCAGGGTCTCCAGTCCCGTCACCATCCTTGTAAATTTTACCCAAGTGCAAAACCTCACACTTGCCTACATTAAATTCCACCTGCCATTTTCCAGCTGATGCGGATCCTTTTTCAAGCCAGGATAGCCTTCCTCGCTGTCCGCTACACCCGCAATCTGTGTCATCTGCAAATTTACTGATCCAGTTTACCTACTACGTTATCATCCAGATCACTGATATAGATGACAACCAGCAAAGGATCCCTGAGGTACGCCGCTAGTCACAGGCCTCCAGAATGCTTCCCAGTGGCATCCAACAACATTGCTCGTTTGGCTCAGCAAGGTGTTATTATAGCAGGTTTTTCTGCACATTTTGAGGGAATGGGCCAGCCTGGACATGTCCCAGTAGGGATGTAATCTTATTAAAACAAAGGTATAACGTTCAGGCTTTATAAAGCACCGGTGAAACCTCACTTGGGTTATTGTGAGCAGTTTTGGGCCCCTCGTCTAAGAAAGGATGTGCTGACATTGGAGAGGGTTCAAAGTAGGTTCATGAAAATGATTCTGGGTTTGAAAGGCTTGTCGTATGAAGAACGTTTGATGGCTCTGGGCTTCTACTCACTGGAATTCTGATGACTGAGGGGTGACCTTAGTGAAACCTATTGAATGTTGAAAGGCCTTGATGGGGTGGATGTGATGTTTCCAAGACCAGAGGACACAGCCTCAGAATAGAGGGATGTCCTTTTAAAAGGGAGAAGAGGAGGAATTTCTTCAGCCAGAGAGTGGAATTCATTGCTACAGGTGGCTGTGGAAGCCAAGTCATTGGGTATATTTAAGGCAGAGTTTGATGGATTCTTGATTGGTCAGGGCATGAAGGGATATGGGGAGAAGGCAAGAGATTGGGGCTGAGAGGGGAAAATGGATCGGCCATGATGAAATGGCGGAGCAGACTCGATGGGCCAAATGGCCTAATTCTGCTCCGGTGTCTTATGGTCTTATATATTCAACCTCGCAGTCATTCTATAATGCAAGGTTGCCAATTTAATTCTCAACCATGTCAGGTCATGTGTGCTCGGGAAAGGAACTGTAACTGCGCAGTAAGCCAAGCACAGGGGAATTTTCAAAAGCACACACAAAATGCCGAAGGAATTCAACAGGTCAGGCAGTGCCTACGGAGGGAAGTGAACAGTTGAGGTGAAAAAGAATCTTGCTTGTGGTGAACTATGTGCCTGTCGGGACACGCCCCTGCTGACTGCTCCTGTGGCTCCTCCCACAGGCCCCTGTATAAAGGAGACCTGCGGCCTGATGCTCGGCCTCAGTCTCCAAGACCTTGTATGATAGACACTCACTCCTGGTTCCTTCTTCCAGTCAATAAAAGCCGATATCTCGCCTACGTCTCAGTGTGAGTTATTGATGGTGCATCATTGCTGAAACATCAGCCGTACATTTCCTTCTAAAGATAGTGCCCAACCACAATAGAGTTCCTCCAGCATTGATCACCTACCTACAGGAAAGATGTAAATAAGGTTGAAAGAGTACAGGGAAGATTTACAAGGATGTTGCTGGGTCTGGAGGGCCTGAATTATGAGGAAAGATTGAATAGGTTAGGACTGTATTTCCTGGAACATAGAGCACTGAGAAGAGATTTGATAGAGGTATACAAAATAATGAGGGGCATAGATAGGGTAAAAGCAGGCAGGCTTTTCCCATTGAGGTTGGGTGGAGCTACAACCAGGGAGTTACGGGTGAAAGGTGAAAATTTTAAGCAGAATGTGAGGGGAAATTTCTTTACTCAGAGGGTCTTGTGAGCGCAGAATGAGCCTCCAACGCAAGTGGTGCATGCGAGCTCGATTTAAACATTTAAGAGAAGTTCAGATAGGTATGTAGATGATAGGGGTATAGAGGGCTCTGGCCTCAGTACAGGTCTTTGAGAGTAGGCAGCTGAGATGGTTCGGCATGGACTAGAAGCACCAAAGGGCCCGTTTCTGTGCTGTAATTTTCTATGACTTTATTAGGTCAGGTCGTCACAAGAGCAGGTTGTAAAGATTTCGTGCGTTCCCCTTGTGGTCACACGGGTTTCCTTCGGGCACTCTGGTTTTCTCCTGGATTCCAAAGACGCACGGGCTAATAGGTTAATTGGCTGGGCGTAATTGGGCTCAGTGGGCTGGTAGGGCCCCATTAGAGACAGACAGACATACTTTATTGATCCCGAGGGAATTGGGTTTCGTTACAGTCGCACCAACCAAGAATAGTGAAGAAATATAGCAATATAAAACCATAAATAATTAAATAATAATGTTAATCATGCCAAGTGGAAATAAATCCAGGACCAGACTATTGGCTCAGGGTGTCTGACACTCCGAGGAAGGAGTTGTAAAATTTGATGGCCACAGGTAGGAATGACTTCCTATGACGCTCAGTGTTGCATCTCGGTGGAATGAGTCTCTGGCTGAATGTACTCCTGTGCCTAATCAGTACATTATGGAGTGGATGGGAGACATTGTCCAAGATGGCATGCAACTTGGACAGCATCCTCTTTTCAGACACCACCGTCAGAGAATCCAGTTCCAACCCACAACATCACTGGCCTTACAAATGAGTTTGTTAATTCTGTTGGTGTCTGCTACCCCTCAGCCTGCTGCCCCAGCACACAACAGCAAACGTGATAGCACTGGCCACCACAGCCTCGTAGAACATCCTCAGCATCGTCCGGCAGATGTTAAAGGACCTCAGACTCCTCAGGAAATAGAGACGGCTCTGACCCTTCTTGTAGACAGCCTCAGTGTTCTTTGACCAGTCCAGTTTATTGTCCATTCGTATCCCCAGGTATTTGTAATCCTCCACTATGTCCACACTGACCCCTTGGATGGAAACAGGGGTCACTGGTGCCTTAGCCCTCCTCAGGTCCACCACCAGCTCCTTAGTCTTTTTGACATTAAGCTGCAGATGATTCTGCTCGCACCATGTGACAAAGTTTCCCACCATAGCCCTGTACTCAGCCTCATCTCCCTTGCTGATGCATCCAACTATGGCAGAGTCATCAGAAAACTTCTGAAGATGGCAAGACTCTGTGTTGTAGTTGAAGTCCGAGGTGTAGATGGTGAAGAGAAAGGGAGACAGGACAGTCCCCTGTGGAGCCCCAGTGCTGCTGACCACTCTGTCTGACACACAGTGTTGCAAGCGCACGTACTGTGGTCTGCCAGTCAGGTAATCAATAATCCATGACACCAGGGAAACATCCACCTGCATCACTGTCAGCTTCTCACCCAGCAGAGCAGGGCGGATGGTGTTGAACGCACTGGAGAAGTCAAAAAACATGACCCTCACAGTGCTCGCCGGCTTGTCCAGGTGGGCGTAGACATGGTTCAGCAGGTAGACGATGGCATCCTCAACTCCTAGTCAGGGCTGGTAGGCGAACTGGAGGGGGTCTAAGTGTAGCCTAACCATAGGCCGGAGCTGCTCTAGAACAAGTCTCTCCAGGGTCTTCATGATGTGGGAGGTCAATGCCACCGGTCTGTAGTCATTGGAGCCACTGGGGCGCGGTGTCTTTGGTACAGGGACGAGGCAGGACGCCTTCCACAGCACAGGAACCCCCTGGAGACTCAGGCTCAGGTTGAAGACACGAGACATTGAGAGGGGCTGCACCTCTTAATAGTATACATAAAGAGAATATATATCTGTGAGCATTGAAGTTATTAAGATTATGAATCTTTTCCTGGCTTTAAATCAGGACCAACTACTGTTCAAGAGTCACATAGCAACAGCAAGCCGAGGCGCTGCAAATACCAGGCATGAGTACAATGTCAGGGAGAAGTACAATAAGGTCGACTGGGAAATTCAGACAATAGGCTCTTTGTAATGAATATGTATCACCCTGAAAAGCGTTTGCACATGTTTTCCTCGAAGAGGGAGGGGGGAAATGTCGGATACATTTGAATGTAGTTATGTAAATAGACCGTGGTCACAGAGCACAATGGACATCATCAGTTGCATCAATGCAAGCACCACGTGAATTGATGTTCCTGCTGTTTCGAGTAGATTTAACACCGCTGCTGAAAGTTTTTTTTTTGCGCCCCACAACTTATCATTTGCAGCAAGACAGAGGCTACATTTCATTGGGTGATTTTTCACCTAAAACTCTCGAAAATTTCTACAGCTTTACCCCGGAGAGCATTCTAAATCACCTTCCGGTTTGGCGGGGTGGGGGTGGGGGGGCAGGTACTACCGCACAGGATCAAAATAAGCGGCAGAGAGTTGTAAACTCAGCCAGTTCCATCACCCAAGACACACCCTCTTCCTATTGCTACCATCAGGGAGGAGGTACAGGAGCCTGAAGACCCCTCTTCCCATTACTACCATCAGGGAGGAGGTACAGGAGCCTGAAGACCCCTCTTCCCATTACTACCATCAGGGAGGAGGTACAGGAGTCTGAAGACCCCTCTTCTCATTACTACCATCAGGGAGGAGGTACAGGAGCCTGAAGACCCCTCTTCTCATTACTACCATCAGGGAGGAGGTCCAGGAGCCTGAAGACCCCTCTTCTCATTACTACCATCAGGGAGGAGGTACAGGAGCCTGAAGACCCCTCTTCTCATTACTACCATCAGGGAGGAGGGACAGGAGCCTGAAGACCCCTCTTCTCATTACTACCATCATGGAGGAGGGACAGGAGCCTGACGACCCCTCTTCTCATTACTACCATCAGGGAGGAGGGACAGGAGCCTGAAGACCCCTCTTCTCATTACTACCATCAGGGAGGAGGGACAGGAGCCTGAAGACCCCTCTTCTCATTACTACCGTCAGGGAGGAGGTACAGGAGCCTGAAGACCCCTCTTCTCATTGCTACCGTCAGGGAGGAGATACAGGAGCCTGAAGACTCCTCTTCTCATTACTACCGTCAGGGAGGAGGTACAGGAGCCTGAAGACCCCTCTTCTCATTACTACCATCAGGGAGGAGGTACAGGAGCCTGAAGACCCCTTTTCTCATTGCTACCGTCAGGGAGGAGATACAGGAGCCTGAAGACCCCTCTTCTCATTACTACCGTCAGGGAGGAGGTACAGGAGCCTGAAGACCCCTCTTCTCATTACTACCATCAGGGAGGAGGTACAGGAGCCTGAAGACCCCTCTTCTCATTACTACCATCAGGGAGGAGGTCCAGGAGCCTGAAGACCCCTCTTCTCATTACTACCATCAGGGAGGAGGTACAGGAGCCTGAAGACCCCTCTTCTCATTACTACCATCAGGGAGGAGGGACAGGAGCCTGAAGACCCCTCTTCTCATTACTACCATCATGGAGGAGGGACAGGAGCCTGACGACCCCTCTTTTCATTACTACCATCAGGGAGGAGGGACAGGAGCCTGACGACCCCTCTTCTCATTACTACCATCAGGGAGGAGGGACAGGAGCCTGAAGACCCCTCTTCTCATTACTACCGTCAGGGAGGAGGTACAGGAGCCTGAAGACCCCTCTTCTCATTGCTACCGTCAGGGAGGAGATACAGGAGCCTGAAGACTCCTCTTCTCATTACTACCGTCAGGGAGGAGGTACAGGAGCCTGAAGACCCCTCTTCTCATTACTACCATCAGGGAGGAGGTACAGGAGCCTGAAGACCCCTTTTCTCATTGCTACCGTCAGGGAGGAGATACAGGAGCCTGAAGACCCCTCTTCTCATTACTACCGTCAGGGAGGAGGTACAGGAGCCTGAAGACCCCTCTTCTCATTACTACCATCAGGGAGGAGATACAGGAGCCTGAAGACTCCTCTTCTCATTACTACCGTCAGGGAGGAGGTACAGGAGCCTGAAGACCCCTCTTCTCATTACTACCATCAGGGAGGAGGTACAGGAGCCTGAAGACCCCTTTTCTCATTGCTACCGTCAGGGAGGAGATACAGGAGCCTGAAGACCCCTCTTCTCATTACTACCGTCAGGGAGGAGGTACAGGAGCCTGAAGACCCCTCTTCTCATTACTACCATCAGGGAGGAGGTACAGGAGCCTGAAGACCCCTCTTCTCATTACTACCGTCAGGGAGGAGGTACAGGAGCCTGAAGACCCCTCTTCTCATTGCTACCGTCAGGGAGGAGATACAGGAGCCTGAAGACCCCTCTTCTCATTACTACCATCAGGGAGGAGGTACAGGAGCCTGAAGACCCCTCTTCTCATTACTACCATCAGGGAGGAGGTACAGGAGCCTGAAGACCCCTCTTCTCATTGCTACCATCAGGGAGGAGGTACAGGAGCCTGAAGACCCCTCATTACTACCATCAGGGAGGAGGGACAGGAGCCTGAAGACCCCTCTTCTCATTACTACCATCATGGAGGAGGGACAGGAGCCTGACGACCCCTCTTCTCATTACTACCATCAGGGAGGAGGGACAGGAGCCTGAAGACCCCTCTTCTCATTACTACCATCAGGGAGGAGGGACAGGAGCCTGAAGACCCCTCTTCTCATTACTACCGTCAGGGAGGAGGTACAGGAGCCTGAAGACCCCTCTTCTCATTGCTACCGTCAGGGAGGAGATACAGGAGCCTGAAGACTCCTCTTCTCATTACTACCGTCAGGGAGGAGGTACAGGAGCCTGAAGACCCCTCTTCTCATTACTACCATCAGGGAGGAGGTACAGGAGCCTGAAGACCCCTTTTCTCATTGCTACCGTCAGGGAGGAGATACAGGAGCCTGAAGACCCCTCTTCTCATTACTACCGTCAGGGAGGAGGTACAGGAGCCTGAAGTCCCCTCTTCTCATTACTACCATCAGGGAGGAGGTACAGGAGCCTGAAGACCCCTCTTCTCATTACTACCGTCAGTGAGGAGGTACAGGAGCCTGAAGACCCCTCTTCTCATTGCTACCGTCAGGGAGGAGATACAGGAGCCTGAAGACCCCTCTTCTCATTGCTACCGTCAGGGAGGAGGTACAGGAGCCTGAAGACACACATTCAATGATTCAGGAACAGCTTCTCCACCTCTTCCATCCAATTTCTGAATGGACATTGAATCCATGACCACTTTTTATTTTTATAGTATTTTTACTTTTTATTTCTGGATTTACACTACTTATTTAATTTAACTATTTAATATATATATAAAGTTAAATAGTTAAATTAAATAAGAAGTGCAAATATGTGTGTGTGTGTGTGTAACTGTAAATCACAGCTATCTTTTCAATATTTATCACGTTTTGCATTGTGTTGCTTCCACGAAGTTCACAAATTTCACGACATATGCTGGCGATATTAAACCTGATTCTGATTCTGAACTGCTATTGTAAATAGACTCCAGCAATATCCATTACAGGATACATTACAAGATGGACTGTAATTGCAGATTATGTTATTGACACCTGCAACCCTCAACTGGCTAAATAATTCAGAAATCCTGCCATGGAGGAGGGGCTTTGTCATGCGGAGACACTGAAGAAAATAGGAAGCTAAAAACCGGAGGTTCTCAACAGATCAGACATGTACAATACAAGAAAGTCTGCAGATGCTGGAAATCTGGAGCGACACACACAAAATGCTGGAGGAACTCAGCACGTCAGGCTCAATCTATAGAAAAGAGTAAACAGTTGACATTGCGGGCCGAGAACCTTCTTCAGGTCTGGAAAAGATGGGGTTAGACGCCAGAGGGAAAAGATGGGGGGAGGGAAAGGAGGCAAGCAGGAAGGTGAAGCTAGGTGGGAGGGAAAGGCCAAAGGCTGCAGAAGACAACATATAATAGGTGGGGACAATGAAAAATAGGAGAAAGGGAAGTGGGAGAGGACTCATCGAGAAGTATTGGGCAGATGAGAAGAAGTAAAAGGTCAGAGTGAGGAATAGAGGAGAGGAGGCATGAAATTTAGTTCACTGGAAGGCGAAATCGATATTCGTGCCATCAGGTTGGTGGACACCCAGACGGAATATAAGTTGTTTTCTCCTCCACCCTGAGGATGGTCTCATTCTGGCACAAGAGGAGGCCATGGGCTGACACGTCGGAAAATGAATGGGAATCGGAGCTAAAGTGTTTGGCTACCGGCAAGACCCGCTTGTGGCAGATGGTGTGGTGGGCAACCATGGGCCGACCCAACTCTTTCTGCGTTGCTTGATTCAACAATACATTTGTGGCTTTTGTAACCCAGTTCAGACTGGGAAAGTTCCTCACTTAACAACCACATGTTCCTGCTGAATGTCCAAAACTAACGTCTTCCCCAGTCTGTCGGTTTGCCCATAGATTCTATCTAAAGAACTTTGGTTTCTCTCTGCTGTTGTTTGATAAAGGAGTGACAAAGTTATCTGAACTATGAAAGGCTCCAAACGCAAAATTACCCAATTATGTTACCCTAATCAGTAGAATCCAGGAGTAGCTTTTTCCTCGAGTCACGGTAGCCTATAGCGAGCATGTGCGATTGTCTTTATGTGCTGAAAAGAACAAAGCATGGCACTTCATATGCACACGGTACTTCTGATTGCTGACTTTGGAAAGGAGGAGTAAAAGTGTAAGTGTGCGAATGATAATGTCTTCCAAATGAAAACATTTAAAGGATCTCCCTGGGTAAACAGCAAATGCACTGCCAGGAAAATCTCAGGAAAGCGGCAAAAATTGTCAGCTGAGAATGTTATTTTTGGTTGTGTTAGGATGTAATGTATCCGAGCCTTTATTCCTCATTATCGCCCATTGTTCTTGTAAGTAATAAAGGAGGAAGGGTTGTGTGCGGTTTAAAGTTAAACCTTGTAAATATTGTTCACTTCCATTTCTCCCCTCTTCAGTTCCCCACTTTGGCCCCTTGTGGTAAACTATGTGTATACCTGTCTGGACACGCCCCCTGCTGACTGCTCCTGTGGCTCCTCCCACAGACCCCTGTGGACATGCCCCCCACTGACTGCTCCTGTGGCTCCTCCCACAGACCCCTGTGGACATGCCCCCCACTGACTGCTCCTGTGGCTCCTCCCACAGATCCCTGTGGACACGCCCCCTGCTGACTGCTCCTGGGGCTCCTCCCACAGACCCCTGTGGACACGCCCCCTGCTGACTGCTCCTGGGGCTCCTCCCACAGACCCCTGTGGACACGCCCCTGCTGACTGCTCCTGTGGCTCCTCCCACAGACCCCTGGATAAAGGCGATCGGGGCACGGCTCCTCCCTTAGTCTTCGACATGTCGTGCTCCCTTTCCACTGTTAATAAAAGCCTATCGTTCACTTCCAGTCTCCTACAGTTATTGATGGTGCATCACCCCATTTCAATTCCACTTCCCATTCTGACGTCAACCCATGGCCTTCTCCACTGCCACGATGAGGCCACACTTGGGTTGGAGGAGCAACACCTTTTATTCTGTCTGCTGGCATGAGCATCGATTCTCTGAACTTCCGTTAATTGCCCCCTTTACCATTCCCCATTCCTGTTTCCCGCTCTCCTATCTCCTTACCTGCCCATCACATCCCTTCAGTACTCTACCTCCTTCCCTTTCTTTCATGATCTTCTTCCTTTTCCTATCAGATGCCCTCTTCTCCAGTCCTTTATCTCAATCACTCATCAACTTCCCAGCTCCTTGCTTCACCCCTTCCCCTCTCCCAGTTTCACCTATCACCAGCAGGAGAAGATCTGCAGATGCTGGAAATCCAAAGCAATGCACACAAAATGCTGGAGGAACTCAGCAGGCCAGGCAGCATCGATGGAAAAGAGTACAGTCGACGTTTTGGGCTGAGACCCTTCCTCAGGACCTTTGCCTAGTACCTACTACCCTGTACTTCTTCCTCTCCTTCCCCCTTCTTCTTGTTCTGACTTCTCATCTTTTTGTTTAATCCTGATGAATGGTCTCGGCTCGTAATGTCGACTCCTGTCCAAGATGCTGCCTGGCCTGCTGAGTTCTTCCAGCAGTTTGTGTGTGTTGCTTTAGATTTCCAACATCTGCAGATTTTCTCATGTTTGTGGCCCCCTCATACCTCTAACCTTCTCCTCACCTGCCTATCACTTTTCTCCCAAGGACCACTCTCCTCTAATATCAGGTTTTATCTTCTTCAGCCCTTTGCCTTTTCCACCTGTTATCTCCTAACTTCTTTCTTCATCCCCTCTCCCCTACCCACCTGTCTTCTTCCCCAACCTTCTTAATCTGACCACTTTATTAGGTGCACCCATACAATTGCTCATTAATGCAAATATTGTTGTACCTTGGAGAGCATTCTGACAGGTTGCATCACTGTCTGGTATGGAGGGGCTACTGCCCAGGACTGAAAGAAGCTGCAGAAGGTTGTAAATCTAGTCGGCTCCATCTTGGGCACTAGCCCATGAAGTACCCAGAACATCTTCAGGGAGCGGTGTCTCAGAAAGGCAACGTCCAATATTAAGGACCTCCAGCACCCAAGGCATGTCCTTTTCTCACTGTTACCATCAGGTTGGAGGTACAGAAGCCTGAAGGCACACACTCAGCAAATCAGGAACAGCTTCTTCCTCTCTGCCATCTGATTTCTAAATGGACATTGAAGCTTTGGACACTACCTCACGTTTTTGATATACAGTATTTCTGTTTTACCACATTTTTAAAATCTATTCAAAATACGTAAAGCAAAGTTGACAAATTTCACGTCACATGTCAGTGTTAATAAACCTGATTCTGATCTAATCAGCCAATCAGTGGCAGCACCTCAGTGCATAAAAGCATGTAGTCGTGGTCAAGAGGTTCAGCTGTTGTTCAGATCAAACATCAGAATGGGGATGAAATGTGATCTAACTGACTCTGACTGTGGAATCATTGTTGGCTGTAGATGGGGTGGTTTGAGTATCTCAGAACTGGCTGATCTCCTGGGATTTTCCTTTCCTGTCCCAGCCTGAAATGTTCCTTTCCATAGATGCAGCCTGACCTGCTGACGTCCTCCAGCATTTTCTGCGTGTTACTCTTGATGTTTTGGTTTCTGGATCAGAATCAGAATCAGATTTATTATCACTGACAAATGTTGTAAAAACTGTTGTTTTCCAGCAGCAGTAAGTGCAATATATAAGAAGTACAATAAATTACAGTAAGACTATATAAAATAATTATCATCAGCATTATGCGCCATGTCGTATGACATCAATTATGTGCCATGTTTTATCACGTGGGTCATCATGGTCTTGTCCATGACCATGATTGTCCTTGGCAAATATTTTGATAGAAATGGTTTGCCATTGCCTTCTTCTGGGCTGTGTCATTACAAGATGAGTGACCCCAACCATTATCAAAATCTTCAGAGATTGTCTGCCTGGTGTCAGTGGTCGTGTAACCAGGACTGAAGAGATGCACCATGGTTTCACATGAAACTGATCAGGAGGGCCAAGCAGGTGCAACGTCTTGCCCAAAGGTGACTTGCAGGCTAGCAGAGGGAAGGAGTGCCCCTCCTATGGTAGAGAAGTATCTCCAGCCCACCACCCAATATAAAATAATATATAGTGCAAAAAGGCAGCAGAAGAGCAAGGCAGTGCTCATGGGTTCATGGACCGTTTGGAAATCTGATGGTGGAGGGGAAGAAGTTATTTCTAAAATGTTGAGTGTGAGATAGATACATAGATAGATAGATAGATAGATAGATAGATAGATAGATAGATAGATACTTTATTCATTCCCAAGGGGAAATTCAACATTTTTCCAGTGTCCCATACACTTATTGTAGCAAAACTAATTACATACAATATTTAACTCAGTATAATATGATATGCATCTAAAATCACCCTCCCAAAAAGCATTAATAAATAGCTTTTTAAAAGTTCTTAAATAGTTTACTAAAGTGCATTGAGTGGTAACTTAAGCTCAGTCCTAACCCCGGCACTTAACATGTCTTGCCCCTGGTGGTTGAATTGTAGAGCCGAATGGCGTTGGGGAGTAATGATCTCTTCACCCTGTCTGAGGAGCATTGCATTGACAGCAACCTGCCGCTGAAGCTGCTTCTCTGTCTCTGGACGTGATTAACCGTAGCCTACTCAGCGCCCTCCGCTCTGCCACCGATGTCATTCTCTCCAGTTCTGTGCCCATGACAGAGCCCACCTTCCTTACCAGCTTATTAAGACATGAGGCGTCCCTCTTCTTAAAGCTGCCTCCCCAGCACGCCACCACAAAGAAGAGGGCGCTCTCCACAACTGACCGATAGAACATCTTCAGCATCTCACTACAGACATTGAATGACGCCAGCCTTCTGAGGAAGTACAGTCGACTCTGTGCTTTCCTGCACAGGCCTCCTCCCTCTAGGTAGTAATGAGTAGTGGGCATGTCCTGGAGTGGTAAGGATGGTACCTTCTCGAGACATCGCCTTTTGAAGATGTCCTTGATGGTGGGCAGGGTAGGGCCCACGATGGAGCTGGCTGAGTTTACAACACCCTTCAGTTTTCCCAATTTTGTGCATTGCGTCTCCTTATGAGATGATGATGCAACCATTCCGAATGCTTTCCTCATTACCCCTGACATCTGGTGGTCTGGTGACACAGGTTCAATTCCCGCCACCGCCTGTAAGGAATTTTTACGTTCTCCCCCTGACCGCGTGGGTTTCCTCCCACAGCCCAAAGATGGTAGGTAATTCGTCATTGTAAATTGCCCCTGATTAGGCTAACATTAAATCGGGTGACTGCTGGGATTCCACACTATATCTCAATAAATTTTTTAAAATAGTAACAATGTAACAGCCAATCTAATGGATCTTGAAATTGGCACCCAAGCAGAGGGACAAATCAGGGCAAGTAGTGAATCCATAATGCCAACCTTAAGGAATATAACCATGTAACCACATAACAATTACAGCACGGAAACAGGCCATCTCAGTCCTTCTAGTGCATGACGAACGCTTACTCTCACCTAGTCCCACCTACCTGCACTCAGCCCATAATCCTCCATTCCTTTCCTGTCCATATACCTATCCAATTTTTTTTAATGACAAAATTGAACCTGCCTCTATCACTTCTACTGGAAGCTCGTTCCACACAGCTAACACTCTCTGAGTAAGGAAGTTCCCCCTCATGTTACCTCTAAACTTTTGCCCCTTAACTCTCAACTTATGTCCTCTTGTTTGAATCTTCCCTATTCTCAATGGGAAAAGCCTATCCATGTCAACTCTATCTATCCCCCTCATAATTTTAAATACCTCTATCGTGCCCCCTCAACCTTCTATGCTCCAAAGAATAAAGACCTAACTTGTTCAACCTTTCTCTGTAACTTAGGTGCTGAAACCCAGGTAACATTCTAGTAAATCTCCTCTGTACTCTCTCTATTTTGTTGACATCTTTCCTATAATTCGGTGACCAAAACTATACACAATAGTCCAAATTTGGCCTCACCAATGCCTTGTACAATTTTAACATTACATCCCAACTCCTATACTCAATGCTCTGATTTATAAAGGCCAGCATACCAAAAGCTTTCTTCACCACCCTATCCACATGAGATTCCACCTTCAGGGAACAATGCACCATTATTCCTAGATCACTCTGTTCTACAAATGTGGGATCATTGAAGGGTCTCTGGTGGAAAGGATATGCAGCTTCAAGTTCCCGGATGCCAACATCTTGGAAGACCTCTCCTGGGTCCAACAGATAGATGCAACCATGAAGAAGGCACGCCATTGTCCTTGCTTTCATAAAAGCAGAAAGAGATACGACATGTCATCAAGGAATCTGCTATACACCCAGTGGCCACTTTATTAGGAACATCTACACACCTGCACGATAATGCAAATATCTAATCAGCCAATCATGTGGTAGCAACTCAATGCATAAATGCATGCAGACATGGACAAGAGATTCTTTTGTTGTTTGGACCAAACATCAGAATGGGGGGGTGGAGAAAGCGACTTTGAATGTGGAATGATTGTTGGTGCCAGATGGGGTGGTTGGAGTATCTCAGGAACTGCCAATCTCCTGGGATGTTCATGCACAGCGGTTTCCAGAGTTTGCAGAGAATGGCGTGGGAAGAAAATCAACTGGGTAGCAATTCTGTGAGTGAAAACGCCTCGTTAATGAGAGAGGTCAGAGGAGAATTGCCAGACTGGTTCAAGTTGACAGGAAGGCGACAGTAACTTATATAACCACACACTACAACAGTGGTGAGCATTAAGGAAATCTCTGAATGCATATCATGTCAAACTTTGAAACAGATGGGCCACAGCAGCAGAAGTCCATGAGCGTAGACTCTGGGGCCACTTTTTTAGGTATTTCTACAGACAGACAATGGCAAGTATCCTGATAGGTTGTACCACAGAAACTCAAGTCCAACGTTCGAGGTTTAAGGTACATTTATTATCAAAGTATACAGTATACATCTCTGAGATTCATCTTCTCCTGACAGCCATGAAACAAAGAAAACCATGGTAGCTGTTCAAAGAAAAAATATCGACCCCTCATTCTTGTGCAAAAAAGTCGTGCAAATGGCAACAAGAACCTCAACCCCACCCACACACACAAAAGCAACAAACAAATCATGCAAACCGCACCAACTGTATCAAATTCCAACTCCCCCTCGCTCAAAAGAAAACAACAAACAAATCACACAAACCACAACAAAAACGTCAACCCCCTCCCCCTCAAGCCCGAACCCTCCGCGCGCAAACAGCAACCAGAAAGTACAGGCAAAAAAAACACAGAATATAAAACACAAGCTGAAAATATCCAGGTGAACCACAATCCAATACATAAATCTTCAATGCCCAGAAACTCCAATCCACTGGAATGAACAAAGGTTACAGAGAACAGCCAGAGCCACTGGTACACCTCTCCCCACCATGAAGGATACCTGCAAGAGGTAGTTGTATTGTATACATCTATTTCTCTTAGACCAATGACTCCCCTTAGCACTATTTATTGAATGATAATTTACCCATTGTATAGTGGTCTGCTGTCCTCTCTCTGCAACATGAATACACCAGTTAACCTTATCTCTGTGTGCGTGCTTTTATTAAGTTGATATGTAGTTGTAAAGACACAACATAGTCGGTGACAAATATGAACCAGAATGTCAGCGGATATCACCGACTGCACCGAAAGACACGAGATGCCAGACTTGGAGGAAGGGTGAGAGGAAAGAGTGAACCAGTGCAGAGAAGGCTGTCACGGGCTCTAACAAAGGGATGAATGAGTAACAGTGGACGTACACAGTGAGAGACGCACAAGTGGCAAAGTTAAAGTGAAATTAACATCACGATGGCTTTAGTCAAGAAAGCTGATGAACTTGATAGTGTTAATGAGGACTGGGAACCATATATCAAGAGGGTTGATTGATATTGTAATGCGAATGACGTGGAGGAGGAAATGAAAATCTCCACACTTCTGAGCTTAATGGGTGCAAAAAAGTACAGTAACTCCTGAAAAGCAAGCAAGACGTTCGATGAAATTGTTGCAACTTTACAAAATCGCTTGAGCCCTCAACCACTAGTCATAGCTGAGCGATTTAAAATTTCACACAAAAAAACAAGTCAGAGGATGGAAGCATTTCTGAATACATTGCAGAACGGCGCAAACTTTCCCGACGCTGCGACTTTGGAGACGGGCTTTCTGAAGCATTAAGGGGCAGGCTTATATGTTGCACGCTTAATTAAAGCACTCAGGAGAGGTTACTGTCAGAAAGAGACCTAACCTTCGAATGCATATTGACCATTGCAATATCTTTAGAGACAACAGAAAACAGCGTGTCAGAACTACAGGAAAAGAGTTTAGAATGTGAAGCGCACAACATGTCCCTGAATGGTGCAAAAGAGCCAAAAGTATTATTGATGTGGCAAATCCTCCCATGACAGGAATGACTGTTGGTTCAAAGAAAAAGTTTGCAGAGAGTGTCATAGACAAGGTCACATAGAGAGAGCGTGCAAGTCAGACAAAAAGCCCAACCAGAGAGAAAAACCATATAGAGTGAAAAGTTTCAAGCACAAAGCTAAGCAAATGCACAAAGTGCCTGAATGTAAAATGGAATCAGACAACACAGAGTCTGACAATGGTGAGCTGTCGTGCCTGGAACTGCATAGCATTTAATCAGTTTATTTAGCGCAATGGCTCCTGTTAGCACTACTTATAGACTGATAACTTACCCATACACCTTGATCCGTTGTTCTTTCTCTGCAAAGTGAATACACTAGTTAACCTCATCTCTTCATGTGTGCTTTTATTTAATTGATATGTAGTTGTAAAGGCACAACAGTGGCGTCTTAGGAAGGCTGCATCTATCATCAGGGACCACACCCTTTCCTCGCTGCTACCATCAAACAGGAGGTATAGGTGTTTAAAGACCCGCACTTCAAGGCTCAACAACAGTTTCTTCCCCACTCTCATCAAGTTCTTGAACGAGCCTGAAAAACCTAAAATTGCTATGCTTTCTTTTCTCTTTCTCTCTCTCAACCTGCACCCAACTTATTGATGCAGATACAATGAAGAGAGGACAGCGGCTGTGCTTGATTAGGAGTTTGAGGAGAGTTGGTGTGTCACCAGAAACACTGACAAATTTCTATAGACATGGAGAGCACTCTAACTGGCTGCATCACCATTGGGAATAGGAACAAGGGAGGCTACTGCTCAGGGTCTAAGTAAGCTGCAGGGAGTTGTAAACTTAGTCAGCTCCATCATAGGCACCAGCCTCTGTATAATCTAGGGTATCTTCGGGGACCAGTGTCTCAAAAAGGTGGCATCCATCATTAAGTATCCCCATCACCCAGGACAAGCCCTCTTCTCATTACTACCATCAGGGAGGAGGTACAGGAGCATGAAGACCCCTCTTCTCATTACTACCATCAGGGAGGAGGTACAGGAGCCTAAAGACCCCTCTTCTCATTACTACCATCAGGGAGGAGGTACAGGAGCCTGAAGACCCCTCTTCTCATTACTACCATCAGGGAGGAGGTACAGGAGCCTGAAGCCCCCTCTTCTCATTACTACCATCAGGGAGGAGGGACAGGAGCCTGAAGCCCCCTCTTCTCATTACTACCATCAGGGAGGAGGGACAGGAGCCTGAAGACCCCTCTTCTCATTGCTACCATCAGGGAGGAGGTACAGGAGCCTGAAGACCCCTCTTCTCATTACTACCATCAGGGAGGAGGTACAGGAGCCTGAAGACCCCTCTTCTCATTACTACCATCAGGGAGGAGGTACAGGAGCCCGAAGACCCCTCTTCTCATTACTACCATCAGGGAGGAGGCACAGGAGCCCGAAGACACACACTCAATGATTCAGGAACAGCTTCTTCCCCTCTGTCATCCAATTTTTGAATGGCCATTCAACCCATGAACACCAACTCAGTACATTTTATTTCTATTTTTACACTGTTATTTAATTTAACTGCTTAATAAACTGCATACATATATACTTACTGTAATTCTGTTTTTTTCGGTTATTATTTATTGAATTGTACTGCTGCTGTAAAGGCAACAAATTTCACAACCTGTGCTGGTGATACTGAACCTGATTCTGATGCTTGCTGCAATTTTGTCATGTAAAATATGCGTAAGTTATGTTGACTTAGGTTTGCCGTGTTTGTTATGTATTGTGCTGGTGCTGTCGTAAAAAGCTAATCTTCACAGTCTTTATATCCTTTGTATGTATGCCGAAGAGGTATCTGGGGTGTCCAGGGAGGGGCAGCACCTCTCTGGTGAAGGGGCTTGTCATGTCCATTCTGGGGCAGCTCACTCACCTTTGGTCCCCACCGGACACTCAGCTCTCGCCTGTGGCTCCAGGCAGCTGTTTGCGTGTGACAGTGGCCGCACCCCGGTACACCGCCTCGACAGGCAGGCTAAACTAGGTCAGGGTGGCCGGTGGGCTCACACCCTGGTGAGACAGGGTCATGCCTGTCTGAGCATGCGAAGTCAGCTCCGGCAGTCTGGGTGGATGAGATCGACAGCGAGATCCAACGGCCAGGAAGGCGGTTCTGTAACGCTCCGTGGAGAGCGAAGGACGTGACAAGGCACAGGAGACGTCATGGCCATATCCACAGCAACCAAGGAAGACCCAGGTTTGTGACACTTGTTCGTACCACTGGACCCGGAGTTCTGAGGTCGAGAGAGTGGAACTGCCCCAGTGCAAAGGCTCTTACACTTTAAAAACTCTCTTGCACAGATCTCCTGTCATCATCAGACATGACAGATGGCCACCATAATCAAATAGAATTTCATATAATCAAATTAAATAAGCAGTGATCTGTAGCAATGAGAAGCTGGCATGTTCTGGGTGAGGGGTTCCTTAGTGAAGGACGCTGCTTTTTTGTGGCATCACCTTCTGAAGGTGTTCCTCAAGTTGCCCCTCAGGTTCATACTAAATCAGAATCAGAGCCAGGTTTAAGATCACCGGCACAGGTCATGAAATTTGTTAACTTTGCGGCAGCAGTACAATGCAATACAGAATAATGTAGGAAAAAAAGGTAAACTAATTACAGTAAGGATATATGGTTAATTCTTAAAGGAGCAAAAGTCATTCTCACATTCTCTGGTGGATGGGCAGCCCCTCTGCTCAGCTCTTATAAGTAGGAAATGACAAACTATCTGAAGCCTATCTAGTTAGAATTAACTTTACCAGATTGAACATCAAGTAGACATGAAGCAGTACGTAGCACAGGGATTAAAGCAAAGCATTAAAGTGCCAGTGATTATGGTTTAATTAAATAGTTAAGTTTTAAAAATCGTGCCAGATAAAAAGTAGTGAGATAGTGTTCATGGGTTCCATTCAAAAATTGGATGGCAGACGGAAAGAAGCTGTTCCTGAATCACTGATGGCTTCTGCGCATCCTTCCTGATGGTAACAATGAGAACAAGGCATGTCTTGGGTGACGGGGGTCCTTAATGATGAACACCGCCTTTTTGGGACATCATTCCTTGAAGATGTCTTGAACACAATGGACAAACACCATGTATGCCTGTGACAAAAAACTTCAACTTGGACTTATTTTGGCAAAATCTGGAAGTGAGGTGCAAGCACTTAAACGTTACTTTAACTTTTAATTAACTTTATTTTTATACATTGTACAAAAGTAAGATAAAAACTTTTTCTTGTGCCATTCAAAATGATATCTGCAGTAATTCAAGATGGACATGACATGTGGCTGGAAATAATAAATAGTAATTGCATAATTTATCAAAGAAAGTTTCAATTGCAACATATCAGTTTGCACAATTTCCATCACAGAGCTAAACCGCGGTAGAGATTTCAGTTCTGGTTTTCAGTGCTTTGTTCTATGTTCTATGTTGCTGAACAGAGGGACATTGTGATACAAGTTTATTGTTTCCTGAAAATGGCAACACATCTAGATCGGGCAGTGAAGGAGGCTTGATGATACATAAATCTGAGTAAGAAGTCACGTCAGCACCTCTACTTCCTGAGGAGATTGAGGAAAGCGAGACTTCACCACCACCCCTCCCACCAGCACAACTGAATTGTACAGGAGCACCATTCAGAGCACCTTGACAAGTTACATCTCTACCTGGTATGGGAGCAGCAGCGCATCGGACCGGAATTCCCTACAAAGTACTATTTACCAGGAGTGCTGAGGATGCAGAGCCCCTAGTATTTTTTTTAACAAAATATACTTTATTCAAAATAATATTATTTACAATAAACCATTCAATGACTCTCAATGCTTTACAGACATTGCCATTACATTCTGTACATTTCCACGTGTAGGGGGGGGGGTTCTTTTTTTTTGTTACTGCGTAGCCTAAGGCGTGCCAAGGGGCTATACACACTTTCAGCCACTCACGTGGCACTCTTGGTTCATCTTTACCCACCCTTGTTGAGGGGTATACTCCCCGCCACCCTCCCCCTCCCCCTCCTGTGGGCAAAGAACACTAAACCGTGATCCTTCCCCACCGGGCCCTTGCGGTGGCTGCACCAAGTTTCAGTGTGTCCCTCGGCACGTACTCCTGCAGCCGCGAATGTGCATTCTGCCACGGACATCTCCAAGCGCTGGCAGACCATCAAATTTCGGGCCGACCGAAGAGCGTCTTTCACCGAGTTGATGACCTGCCAACAGCACCGGATGTTGGTCTCGGTGTGCATCCCCGGGAACAGCCTGTAGATCAGAGAGTCCTCTGTTACGCAGCTGCTGGGGATGAACCCCGACACTGGCCCTTCCATTCTCCTCCGCACCTCCTCCGTGAACCCACAGTGGGCAAAGAGGTGGGTCGCCAACCCCTCCTCACTGCAGTCCTCCCGTGAGCAGCAGGGATGTGGAGATGATGTTCCGGGCATACAGGAGGGATTGGACTGGGAGGGCCCCTCTCACTGCCGGCCAGGCAAGGTCTTGGTGCCTGTTGGTGAGGTCTGGCAATGAGGCAATTTGCCAGAGCCCTTAGTATTATCAAGGATTCCACCCATCCATCCAGCATCTTCTTTGAATTTCTACCATCAGGCAGGAGACTCGGATGCATAAAGACAAGAACGGTCAGGATGGGAAGCAGTTTCTTCCCTCAGGCCATTAATTTTCTGAACTCCCTGCCTCATCGCATTCAAAGTGTCACTGGTTAATCTGTTCTGTACCTCACAATATTTAATTTATGCACTTCAGTTTGTTTATTTATGCATAATTCATCTGCAGATTTCATCCTTACTTTCATAAGTTATTATGTGCTATGTAACTACAGTGCTTTACAGTCTGGTTTGGAGAAACGTCTCGTTTGGCAGTGTACATGTATATAGTTAAATGACAATAAACCTGACTTGAAGTGCTTGGTGCAGAATCACGATTTGCAAATTATTTGTAAGTATATTTAAATTAAATTAGACAAACTGCATAATAAAATGTTTGCATCGCATATGTTCTGTTATTTCACATTGTCCTCCAGACAGTGAATTAATTTCTAAGCCTTTGAGTTTGTCAATAAGTGAGTGCGAATTCCATTAAGTGCGAAATATTCGTCACCGGTGTATTCGGGATATTAACATGTGTCGATCATCTGGGGCCAGATTTTCCCTCTGTGTTTGGCTGTGAATCAGGGGTGGTATGACATTGAACCTCCCACTGAGAAACAAGCTCAGAACAGAGGTAATTTGGTAGGGTTTCCATATCAGTGGCTGTCGGGAAGAGGCCTCATTGTGAATCGGGATCTGTTAAAACCCCAATCAAATCTGTTGAGAGAATCTTTTCATCCGTGTTGGAACTAGGAGAAAGCCTTTCAGCATTCAATCAAGTCACATTTGGTATGTCATTGTCAAAGTAGGTATACTGTATACAACCTTGAAATTCATATCCTTAGAGTTTGTCATCCTTAAAGAGTGGCGCATGGCCAAGTGGTTAAAGTGTTGGTCTAGTGATCTGAAGGTCGCTAGTTCGAGCCTTGGCTGAGGCAGCGTGTTGTGTCCTCGAGCAAGGCACTTAACCACACATTGCTCTCCGACGACACCGGTCCCAAGCTGCTTGGGTCCTAGTGCCCTTCCCTTGGACAACATCGGTGGCGTGGAGAGGGGAAGGCTTGCAACATGGGCAACTGCCGGTCTCCCATACAACCCTGCCCAGGCCTGTTCCCTGGAAACTTTCTAAAGTGCAAATTCATGGTCTCTCGAGACTAACAGATGCCTATTATAGTTCGTTATAGTACCAGTCGGACCCATTAAAAAGAAGACCATCAAAAAAAAAACAAATCCCGCGAACAAAAGCACAGATCTAAAGTTCACAGAAGTGGGTCCGCAGCTGAGAAGCCAGCCATTGCTGCAGCTGATCCGGTAGCCCTTTAGTTGCAGGCCACATCCTCAGTTCCACGCAGAGGCGAGAAGACCTTGCGGAGCAGTGGTTCTTGTCTCTGGCCCTGACATACTGACACTTTCAATCTGGCACGGTGCTTAAATCATCCAAACCTTGGGTCATTCCTCACTCTTGGACCGAGGCCCCGCCACTTCGATATGCTCTTGGGCCTGGACTCCACTGCTTTGATTCGACCTGTACCCAACTTTTTCCATCTGGCTGGTGCTTAAATCATTCAAATCTTGGGTTATTCCTTGCTCTTCGACCGGGGTCCTGTTGCTTTGGTCCGTTCTCGGGCCTGGGTCCCGCTGCCTTCATTCAACCCGCACCCAACCTTTACAATTAGGCCCAGTGCTAAAATGGATTGAGCAGCTGGTTGCACCTTGCGCTCGGGCCTGGGCCTTGCCACCTTGATTCCATCCTTCCAGCTTAATTCAATAACTTTAAATGTTCTTGCTTAGCAAAAATCTTTCGTTTTTAGTTAATAGCTTTTTTTGGCAGGATAAGTTCTACATTGTTTTGGAAGTACTTCCTGCCATCTTCTCTGGACTGGTTCTAATTTTATGGTTATGGCCTGGGAGGGAACATCTATCCTTGGTGGATTGTGTTAAGCAGCCAATATTATAGTGGCTGCACATTCTAGACTTTTTCTGAAATTTTGTTCTATTGGGGCTTGGCAGTTTAAATAGTTCGGCATGGACTAGATGGGCTGAAGGGCCTGTTCTACGGTGGATTTTTCTATGACTCTATGAAGTGTATAAGGGAGATTTGATAGAGGCATACAAAATTATGAGGGGTATAGATAGGGGAAATGCAAGCAGACTTTTTCTACTGAGATTAGGTTGGACTCCAACCAGAGGTCATGGGTTAAGGGTGACAGGTGAAAAATGAGGGGAAACTTCTTCACTCAGGTTGCCATGAGAGTGTGGAACGAGCTGCCAGCGCAAGTGGTGCATACAAGCTTAAAATTTAAGAGATGTTCGGATGGATACACAGATGGGAAGGCTGTGGTCAATGGGACTAGGCAAAATAATATTTTGGCAAGGACTAGATGGGCCAAACGGCCTGTTTCAGTAGTGCTTTATGACTCTATAAAACCTAGGGTTAGGGAACAAGGAACCAGAGTGGCACAGGACTGAGGTGCGAGGGGAGCGATTTAACAGGACCATGAACAATAACTTTTTTTACACAGTGGATGATAGGTATGAAGAACGAACTGCCAGAGAAAGTGGTTGAGGTAGGTACAATAACACATCGTAAAAGACAATTTGGACAGGCTCATGCTTGGAAGACTAGGAAGGTTATGGTCCAAATGTTGGCATAGGGAGTAACTTGGTTGCCATGTTCCAGATGGGCCTGATTCCATGCTGTACATCCCCATGAATCAACAGAATTAACTTCTGGAAGCAGAGGACCACAATCAGAATGGTAGTCTGGTTTAATATCATCAGTACATGTTGTGAAATTTGTTGACTTTGCAACAGCAGTGCAATTCAATACATAATAATAGGAAAAAACTATGATTTACAGGAAGTATATTAAATAGTTAAATTAAATAACTAGTGCAAAAATGGAAATAAAAATGTAGTGAGGTAGTGTGTGTGGGTTCAATGTCCATTCAGAAATCAGATAGCAGAGGAGAAGAAGCTGTTACTGAATCACTGGGTGTGTGCCTTCAGGTACCTCCTTCTCGATGGTGACAAGGAGAACAAGGCATGGCTTAAGTGATGGAGGTCCTTAATGATGGAATATGGTCCTCGGGAATGAGTGGTCACGCTATTGCTGGTAGAGCCACTGGGCTTCCCTCAAGCTCTGCCATAAAACGGTGACCGCGGTCTGCTGACAGTCTTCCACGTTAACCTCTGTGTGGAACCGCCACTGTTAAAAACCGCGAGCGTCCTTGCCCACCTTTGGTGTTGTGCTTTAATCTGGGACCTGAAATCCAAAGTTCAAAGTACATTTATTATCAAAGAAGGAAAGCATTATACAACCTTGAGATCCGTCTCCTAACGGGGCAGCCATGAAACAAAGAAACCCCAAACAAAGCATATAACAAAAGACAATTGAACACCCAAAGCGCAGAGAGAGAGAGAGAGAGAGAGAGAGAAAACATATCATGTCCATAAAAAAATAAAGAACCACATAAGATAAAAGAAGACCGACGAGTACACAGTCTGCAGAGAGACAAAAAAAACACAAGCTTTTTGAACTGAAAGAGAGCCCCATAGTTCAGCACAGAGCTGACTAAAGCTCGTGGCGCAGCAATCTTAACTGGCCTAGAGTGGCTGTGGCAGATGCGGGAGAATGATGTGCAGTTCATATTTCCTCACTGAGCTCAGAAACCTGAGCAACAGCCCATGCGCCTCATGTGCAGTGAGTTTATCTTAGAGCGGATGATTTGCATAGGTCAGTGATAGCATTCGCTTTGTCTATACTTATTAGACCATGAGATAAATCAACGTCCGCAGAAATTATCATGGAAATAGAAATCGTTGAAATTGCCCCTTGTTTCCTGGAAGCATTGAAGCTCTGTTGTTTCCTAATGAGATCTGGGCATTGTTGGCAAAGGAAGCATTTACTGGCCATCCTCAACTTCCTTTGATAACTTGCTGGTTAGCCAGCATCTTCACTCCTACAACACAATCCTTCTGGTGACGGTGCCCTCACATGGAGAGGGGTGACCCGAATTTCAATCCAATGGCTTTTGCTATGTCATCAAAAACTTTGACAAACTTTGGCAGTTTGCCAAATGACAATAACAAAATGACAGTTAAATGACAATAAACTGAATCTGAACAGTGGAAAGTTTAAGATGGAGCTGGCAAAGCAAGCAAAGCAAAGAATATAGCTAGATACTTTACTGATGAAGCTTGTAAAATTGATGGCAAACGATCACTGTGAACAATGGAGAGGCCAGGCTGAGTCAAGGGTCAAAGCGGGCGGTGCGAAGCGACATCGAGGTGTGCAGAGCCAGGACAAAATTGAGGCCTGTCCACCTAAACCAGGAGCGAGGGAGGACCAGAGCTTGGATCCATGTAAGCACCAGGTCGATTTGGAAAGGTCCGGCATGAGCCAGAACGTGGCGGCGGGGTCCAGGTCCCGAGCGTATCGAAGTGACGGGGCCTGCGCCCTAGAGGGAGGAATGACCCTGATATTTGGAGGATTTAAACACCAGTCCGGAAGGATTTGAAAGACAGGGTGTAGGGACCAGAGGCAAGGGCCGGCCTGGTATCTGTTCACTGCTTCGCAACGTTTACTCAGCTCTGTGTTGAACTGAGGCTGCGGCCTGCTCCAGGCTTCTTGCCTGACGACTCACTTTCATTCTAAATGCTAGTTACTTAACTTGCTTGCACAATTTTATTCTCTCTCTCTCTCTCTCTCTGCACATTGGCTGTTTGATGGTCTCTTTTAATGGGTTTCTTTGTTTTATGGCTGCCTGTAAGCAGACAAATCTCAAGGTTGTATAATGCATCCATAGTTTAATAGATGTGCTTTGAACTTTGAGAGTAGCCTTAACTGGCTGCATCATGGCCTGGAATGGTAAAGTCTACAGAAAATGGTGGATACAGCCCAGTCCATCACAGGCAACACCCTCCCCATCATTGAATGCATATGCACACTGCCGTAAGAAGGCAGCATCTACCATAAAAGATCCCCACCATCTAAGACATGCCCTCTCCTTGCTACTACAACGGGGCAAGAAGTACAGGACTCTTAGATCTCACACCACCAGGTCAGCACCAACCATCAGGCTTCTGAACAGGCGTGGATAACTTCACTCACCACTACTCTGACCTCATTCTCTGACCTATGAACTCACTTTCAAGCAACCTTTACAACTCACGTTCTCAGAATTATTTTTTATTGGCAGGTTTGTCTTTGTTGGCTGCTTGTCAGTCATTGTTTCTGTATAGTTTTTTGAAGATTCTTTTGCAGCAGGAAAACGAATCTCGAGATAGTATATGGTAACATAAATGTACTTTGATACTGCAACACAGCGGAGCTGAAGCATAAACAGGAGAAACGACTCTTCAAAGTTTTTGCATGAGACGGATACCCCCATAACTTCATTCAAAGGTGCCTATGAGGCCAACGATGCACCGACCAAGCAGCAACCAAATGGGTTGTCCTTCCGTACATTCCAGATATCCCAGAAGTGACAGCCCGACTGCTCCAAGAACGAAACATTTCGGTCACGCATAAGCTAACGGCAACATTGAGAGTACTCTGCAGATCACACATGCCAACACAGATTCCCTGTGCAGGAAAGCACAGAGTCGACTGTACTTCCTCAGAAGGCTGGCGTCATTCAATGTTTGTAGTGAGATGCTGAAGATGTTCTATCGGTCAGTTGTGGAGAGCGCCCTCTTCTTTGTGGTGGCGTGCTCGGGAGGCAGCATTAAGAAGAGGGACGCCTCACGTCTTAA